>NC_073377.1:11158041-11320037 GCF_028641065.1 Leucoraja erinaceus | reverse complement strand
TGGTGTTTGTGTAAGACTGCCTGTAAAAGTTTTTGCAGCACATCATATTTCTTATTTTCCATTTGCAATTAAACACACTTTCCTTACAGTAGATAACAAATCAATTTTGTATCACCTGAACTACTACTCATGGTGCATTATATATTTCAACCAACTTATTAAATGCATACTATAACCAATACGTTTATTAGCCACAGTTTCTTCCCTGAGCTGTTACAGGCAACTGAATCATCATACCACAAACCCAGAGCTCTGCTGCATTACTATCTACCTCTTTGGTAAACCGGACTAGCCTTGATTGAACTTGCTGGGCTTTACCATTCACGTAACGTTATTCCTCTTATCACGATCTATACCCTTTAAGAATCACTTGTAATCGTGTATGTCCTTTTTCTGCTGCGGGTTAGCCACAACAAAGCTTTTCAACTGTCGCTACACTGACATAAACTAACTGAACTGAACTAAGTACCACAGGTCCACAGGCTTTCTGTTCACAAATAAAACCCTCCATTATGTCCTTCCCCTTTTACTAGCTCGTTTTAAAATCCAATTTGTCAACTGCAACTGGATCCCTGTGCTCTAGTTTAATTTAGTTTATTTGGAGAGATAGCGCGGAAGCTGCCCTTGTCGCCCAGCCGAGTCTGCTCCAACCAAGTGACTCCGGCCATTTTTAAAAACTCTCCATCCGACACCCACTTAGGGACAATGTTTTTTCACATTTACCAACCCGAAGTAATCTACAAATCTATACGTCTTGGATGCTGGAGGAGACCGAAGATCTCGGAGAAAACCCACGCTGGTTTACATGGAGAATGTACAAACTCCCTACAGACAGCACCCCGTATCCGGGATCGAACCTGGGTCTCCGGCGCTGCATTCGATTCTAAGACTCTACACGCTGCGCGCCAACCGTGAGACCGCCCTAACGTTGAAAAACTTTCTCCATAACTCCAGTCCAATGCATTATTGGTCATTGGTCCTGGAAATTTCCTGTCTTAGCCTTTTTTGGAAAAAATATTTGCTATCCGTCAGTCGTCTGGCAAATTTGCCCCATAACCAGCGAAGATTTAAAGTTTTCTGTTTAAAGATAGCGCGGTCGGGATATGGGGAGAGGCAGACGGGGTACTGATTGGGGATGCTACCTTTAATGGCGATGCTGGCTCGAAGGGCCGAATGGCCTACCCCTGCACCTATTGTCTGTTGTCTATTGTCATAGCTCCATTTATTTCCTCCCTTGTTTTCCATGGCCGCTGGGATACATCTCATCCCCAGTTTAGCCTGTTGAGGCCTCTAGTGCTATTTAATGGTAACTTCTCTATCGCCACTACCCCTCAGTGAATGCAGATGAGAAGTTTTTATTCAAACTCACTTATATCCTGAGGCCCGTAAATACTAGAGGCCTAAAAGATCGCAGATGCTGTAATTGAAGCAAAAACAACACATTTCTGGAGGAACTCAGCGGGTTACGCAGCATCTGCTTGAGGCAGAGGAACGGTCAACATTTCTTGCTCTAATATCAGGACCGACCTGCTTGGCTCCTCCAGCAGATTGCTTTATGTCTTCTATAATTCCTGTACACTTTTCTAGTCTCGCCCTTTTTTTCACTTTTCTCATCTCTGTCTGTTTACTCTTTCCAAGTTCATAAGTTATAGGAAGAGAAGTAGGCCATTTGGCTCATCAAGTCTACTCCGTCATTCAAGCATGGCGATCTATTCTTCCCTCTCAATCCCATTCTCCTGCCGTCTCCCTGTAACCCTTGATGCCCTTATTAATCAAGATCCGAACAATCTCCGCTCTTAAAAATACCCAATGACATAGCCTGCACAGCAGTTTGTGGCAATGAATTCCACAGATTTACCACCCTCTGACTTAGAAATTCCTCCTTTCTAAAGATGCATCATTTTAATTTGAGGCCATGGTCTCTGGTCATAGACTCTCCCACTAGTGGAAACATCCTCTCCACAACCCACTATATCCAGGCCTTTCACTACTTTTGTAAATTGCAATGAGGTCTTCACCTTTCAGGATTTATCCCGAATTCTCAGTTTTTTCAGTTTTGAATGAGTTCAAGTCAAGTCAAGTTTATTTGTCACATACACATACGAGATGTGCAGTGACACCTCCCTCACTGTTTGCTACAGACCTACATGCAAGTAACTACTCTCATTTGTTACTCATTCAGGTTTTGATGCGATTATAGAAATCGATCTTCCACCAATTCAGGACTTTAATTTCCCAAGCATTCTATCTTTTTATATACTGGTAACTACTTTGACATTTACAGTTATTTAGTTTAGTTTATTATCACGTATACTGAGATGCAGTGAAAAGCTTTTGTTGCGTGCTATCTAGGCATTGTGATTACAATTGTGCATTACAATTGTGCCGTGTACGTGATACAGGATATAGGGAATAATAATTTTAGGTGCAAGGTAAAGTCCTAGTTAAAGATAGTCAGGGTCTCCAATGAGGTGGATGGTAGCTCAGGACCGTTCTCTGACTGGTATAGGATGGTTCGTTGCCTGATAACAGCTGAGAAGAAACTGTCGGACTTATCACTCTCTGAAATACTTTCCCACTCAAACCAAACTCTTTCAATCACTTCCCTCTGGAAGGCGACTGGACTGTCAAATCTGCCGAAGCCAGACACAAACACAGCTTTTTTCCTCTAGTAGCTCTACTCAATAACCACAAATCTGTAGCCTCGTTTTGCTCTGGTATTTTTATTTTAATTCACATGTTTAATCAATACTGTTTTATTATTAATGTTTTAATGTTTATGTATCATTCCTAACTGTCACTGTATGTCATGTTGTCCACTCACTTGCGGCGGAGCACCAAGGCAAATTCCTTGTATGTGAATACTTGGCCAATAAACTTATTCATTCAATCATTCATTCATTCATTCTTATTCATTTATTCATTGGTTATGTTTGCCAATATTTTTCCCCCTTCTCTTGTATTTCAATCTATGAAAAATCATATTCCCTCAAAACCTTTCATATAAAGATGATCCCATAAATATTAGGGAAGTTGAAATTCCAAAATGTTATAACATAATTATTTTTTGCAATTGGCCTAAATATCTGTTCTTCTTATTCCCACTGACTGTTAACTCTGTCGTACATTCCACCAAAATTAGTATTACGCTTTTGTATTCTAAACTCATAAACATACAGCCACATTTAAAGTCTTATTGGATATCCGCACTCATTACTGCAATAATGGGCTCCTTAAAGTAATATTACCATGCATTAATGCAAATGCAGTTTAAACTTTGTATTCCTCCCATGTATCTTCTCATGGTGCCTCTAAGCTCCTGCCATCTTGTTTTTTTTCAATATTTGAAGGTACCACTCCTAAACCGTGCATCTACTCATGTCCCCACCAAGTCGGTCTTAAACCAAACCAACCCTGTCAACTTCACTAGTAAACCACTCTGGTTTAAGGTCCAATGTTTCCAACTCAGGGTGGCACTTTCTCCAGAAATGTTACCGATGATTTTGGAAATCTTAAACCCTTTGTGCTATAGACAACTCTTAGAATCTAAGAAACTCTAAGCAATGAAAGGAACCCATAGATTAAAACCTTATAGTTCCTACATTCCTACATTATGTGGCACGGTGGGCGCAGCGGTAGAGTTGCTGCCTTACAGCACCAGAGACCCGGTTCGATCCTGACTTCGGGTGCTGTTGTACGTTCTCCCCATGACCGCTTAGATTTTTTCTCCTGGAGCTCCGGTTGCCTCCCTATTCCAAAGATATAGAGGTCTGGAGGTTTAAGAAAGAACTGCAGATGCTGGAAAAATCGAAGGTAGACAAAAATGCTGGAGAAACTCAGCGGGCGAGGCAGCATCGACGGAGCGAAGGAATAGGCAGCATCTATGGAGCGAAGGAATATTCATTTTTAGTCTGAGAAGGGTCTCGACCCAAAACGTTGCCTATTCCTTCGTTCCATAGATGCTGCCTCACCCGCTAAGTTTCTCCAGCCTTTTTGTCTACCTTCAGGTTTGTAGGTTGATTGGCTTCGGTAAAAATTGTAAAATGTCCCTAGTGTGTAGTATAGTGCGTGGTGTACCGAATCGCTGGTTGGCACGGACTCGTTGGGCCAAAGGATCTGTTTCCGTGCTGTATCTGAAAACTAAACTAAGCTAAACCAAATTCACAGTGCATGATTATGTCCCTACATTTTACCTATATCATCAGCACCAAACTCAGGACCTTTGGTCTACTCATCTTATGACTGCTTTGTAACTGTTCTGTAACCCAAGTACAAAGGAGGCAATACATAATCGTGGATATGCTGGGCAGATTGCAGAGTGATTTCTCAGTCAAGTCAAGTCAAGTTTATTTGTCACATGCACATACGAGATGTGCAGTGAAATGAAAGTGGCAATGCTCGCGGACTTTTGTGCAAAAGACAAACAACCAAACAAATTATAAACACAATTATAACACACACAGTCCCCTTCACATGAAACATGAACCAATTTTCAAGCAATTATTTTGTCAATTTTAGTTATCGGTTTCAAAACAAGAAAGGAAAAAATAAAACTGAGATTTTATTCGGTAGCCTGAGCAGCAATCACTTTATACATACAGCCTGTAAATACAGTTTTGTAGTGTTGTTATTGTTGGACTATGGGAAGCACAGCTGTGAATTTATGCACCCCAAATGATGACTAATAACCATGCAATAATTACCATATTATCTGTTCTCATAATGTTGATGGAATGATAAATGTGGCCAGTGTGCCAATGATGGCTCCTCTCCACTTCAAAATAAGTGTCTTGGAATCTCATACATTCACCTGAGAAAATAGATACGACCTTGGCTTTGTATCTCGCCCTGATATGAACAGGTCTGAAGAAGGGACCCGACTCGAAAACGTCACCTCTCCATGTTTCTCCAGAGATGTTGCCTGACCTGCTGAGTTCCTCCCGCAGTTCTATTCATTTTCGGTTTCCAATCAATGATTTCGGAATATCAAACTGATTTCGATACTGTATTGCATAAGAATTCTTAGTGGGCTGGAATAAAATTTGCACTTTTAATTCCCCAAGAGGCCTGACCCCGCTGTGCTACTCCTGCACTTTGTACCCTTTCCTGATTTTGTACAGCACTGATATGTCACACAGATTTTACTGCTCAAATCTTCAGTGTGATACTAGAATTCACAATCGTCTATCTCAGCAGTCAGCACAGGAACGGGTTCTTCTGCCCACAACGTCAGCCCAACTGTGATGCCAACTTAATCTAATCTAATCTCTACCTCCACATGATCCATTTCTAGCCATCCCCTGCATATCCATGTTCCTATATTTAAATGCCCCAATGAATCTTCCTCCACCACTACTCCAGCAGCATGTTTCCAGGCACCCACCACTCTCTGTGTGTAAAACAAACCTCCCTGCACATCTCCTTTGAACTTTGCCCCTCAAACCTTAAAGCTATGCCCTCTAGCTTTTGACATTTCCATCCTGCATAAAAGGTTATGACTTGTCATGATCTTCACTGTCTTTAATTTTAATTTATTTTACAAGATCCTATTTTGGTTGACGCTGTGGATTCAAATAGTATTAATTGCATTCCCAATTTATTAAGCCTTCATTTATTAAATTTTAATATTGCTTTTGTGCCATATAATTCCAAATTCATTACGTAGAGCTCGTACATGAGCAAATTTTAAGCCAAAATGCCCTTTCTTGTTTTTAATCCTGAGGAGGATAATAAATTAAATTAGAAATAGCTTTTGCATATGATGTTTGGATAAGAAGTGAAATCACATATAGTTACATATAGTTTGAGTTGAGACTCAATGTAGTTTCTGGTGGTATGCAATGATCATTTTTTTTTCAGGGGATCTAATATAGTTGTTATGTAAGAATGACAAAAATAGGCATAAAGCTGAACAATACAGAAACAGACTCTGTGGCCCAATCTATCCATGCACACCATGATGCATATCAGTGCCACTTTCCTGTATTGGACCTCTTACCCTCCACTCGTTTCCTATCCATGTACCTGGTCAAGTGTCTTTTAACATTATTGTTGTATCTGCTTATACCATCTCCTCTGACAACTCAATCATGTAACCCTAACTTGTGTGGGAAAAACTTACCAAACCTCCTTTAAATATTTCTCCTCTTCCCTAAAATCAATGCCTATAGTTTTAGACATCCTACTTTCAGATAAAGCCTATATGTGGCCCTTGTAATACAATAAACCTCTCCAAGGTCAGAAGTGTACATGTGGCTCTGATTTTGTTAATATTTAAAAACATTTGACAAGCAAAAAGATGAATCATACGGCTGCTGTATGACGTGTAAAGGTTGTACGCAGGTTTCACTGTGGTTACAAGCTGAATGAAAAATTGCAGATCTATGCAGTTTCAATTTTAGAATACTGCTGACCATTTTATGAGCATTCTGGGAATCAGGAACTGGATTCATTCTCATCATTCATTCATTTTCAGTTTTCCGATCAACAATTCGGAATATCAAACTGAATGTAGATACTGTCATTGCATAAGAATTGGGCTGGAATAAAATTTGCACTCTTAATGCCCCAAGAAGGCTATTTTTACTTGTCTCCTCTTGGGTTTTTTTTATATGTGGGGAGTGAAAAGGATGGATTGGAATATCATTGTCTCCTTTTAGCACTATTTTAATTATGAGATACTAGCAATTGTGAGATTCATTTTAAAAATAAGGAATTTTACTGTTCCATCTTGCCTAATTGCTTCAGTTGACACAGAGAATGAGTTGACCCAGTGATGAGACTGGAACTTAGTGCATTTTATGCTTAATATTTAAATCGTTTAATAATGCTTTTTGAACCGAACCTCAAATTTATTTATTTGTGTGTAAATCTATACATCACCCTTTTGATTATTTATCAGTGCAGTTAAAGTCAGTTCAAGGACCTGTGCTATTTTTCTTGTTTTTATATCTTGAATAAATTACGATGGTCCTGGTCATAATTTTCCAGGTTAGTGTCTTGGAGTCATGGTAGGATAGCCTCGCGAGATGTTTGGTGTTATTATCAATGCATTTTATCTTTGTCATTTCCAACCTCAGATAACTGTGTGTAGTTAAAATGTATCATGGATTTTAGACCATTATGATAACGGAAAATTCTACTTACAATGTGTCGTATCTTGTGGAACAGCGAGAAGAACAATGCATTCCTGCCTACTGAAGCTAGGATTATATGTCACTGTGTCTTGTCAGGAATTCTATGAATATTCAATGAGGATTTTAATGTACTGTCATCACAAAAGCAATTGGAGTGTAGCTGTACTAAACAGTCTTTTGGCTGAAATATGTTGCTTTGTCCATCAAATGACCTTACAGTCATTCTCAAGATTGGTTGGAGCAATTTTTTAAAAAAAGCACGCGTGACTGATGATATAAACTTGCCTTTGGTAGTCTTCAGATTTACCCTCTTCTCAGTGCAATGTGTGGTAAAACTTCACAATCAGTAGATGTAATATTTAACAAAACAAGTTATATCATACATATGTATCCAAGTGGATAGCCTTGTTCAAGAAGTAGAATTAGAATAATTGAACAGCAGCTTAAAAAAAATTATACTGGGGAAGAAGAGTGATGTCAGACACAAGATTTCCTTGAACCTTTTTTACATGGATGATTAGAATAATTATTATTTTAGCATGAAATATAAGTAAGTGGTGAGCATTATCAGGTGCCTAATTAGAGTTTGAAGTATAGAGTAAGAGACAAAATGTAAAAAAAAAATTAGCAGGTCAAACAGCTGAAAGACCAAAACTATGAAATATCAATATTCTTTCTTACTTGGTGATTGATGTTGCCTGTGTTTTTGTGAACTTTTGCAATTATTGTTTTTCGTTACAGATTTCCAGGTTTCTAGAAGGTTTCTCTTCAGTGCTCACTATTTGATAAAGGGAAGCATTTAGCTTTGGTTGTTTTGGCACTTTTGAAAGATTGATTTTCACTGAGTTGTGCATCTTCTACTCTACCATTCCTTCTGCATTACTACTTCACTAGCTGGTTACCAACCCTGACATTCCTTTATTCCTGGTAATAGTAACAAGGGGAGAGTGTGGCCAAGATGGTGTGCATCTTTGATATTAGCTTTCGTTTTGAGGCAGCGCCTCCTGTAGATCCCCCTCATGTTGGGGTGGCCAATGTCCCTGATGGACTGAGCAATGTCTAGCAGTTTCTACAGCCTGGACGTTTGAGTTACCAAACCAGGCTGGGATGCAACCAGTCAGTATGCTCTCTATTGTATGCCGATAGCAGTTCGAGGGAATATTCAACGACATACTGAATCTCCTCAGCCTTCCAAGGAAGTTGATGATTTTATGTTGTTTTTGTGTTTGCATCAATGCTATGGGCCCAGGACAGATCTTCAGAGATATGCACACCCAGGAAATTGAAGCTGTGGAGACGACTTTCCACCTGCAAACCCATGGGAATGTGGGGAGAGATAAAGGTAATCAGGGTAGGATTGGTAAAATAAAATGGGTTGGATTGATTGATTGGACGCAGGGATACAGTGAGCCATAGGGCCTATTTCTGTGCTACATCCTTCTGCCTCTGTTAAACCAAATGGATGTGATCCTTTGCTGCTAAACAAGATGGAAGAATTTGGTGTTTTCAACTCTGGCACAGGCATGACATAAAGGACGATGACGGGTTTATGGTGTGATATTTGGGAAAATATTGCCTTAAACATTCCCCAGATCTCTACTTTATTGGAGAAGAGAATTGCCTGAAAGTCTTTGCATCAAAAATGTGCAAAATGTATGTTTAAAAAACATTTAATAATTGGAAAGATTTTCCATGAGAATTAATGAGTGCAAAATGTATAATATTGCTAATGCTCAAATCAACCAACAATTAGTTGTGAAAGGGAGATATCCCATGGATTGTGAATTGTCACGTTCCTAGCTAATTTATATTGCTTCGTTAGCTTTATGCAAATGGCATTTTGTGGTTTAACATCCCCAGGAACGTCACCAACAGTGTTTTTGCACATTAATCGCCCATTAAGTTTGCCATATAAAGTTAAATCAATTAATTATCACCATAAGTACCCTTTTAACAATATGCAATTGTTAATAAAACTACCAGATGGTCTCACGTGCAAAAGATTAAAAAAAAAACAGGTAGACTTCATTCTTCAGGTTGCAAATTGTTTTTTGCAGATTTAAAAATAGTTAATTTTCCCTTGTCTTCTTTTTTTGCCTTTTATTCTCTTTCTGTATTGGATTGTTTTGTTTCATTTATTATTGTCACGTGTACTGAGGTACAGTGATTGGATGTTGAATTTCCCCATTGTGCTCTTCTCAAACATTTGTTAGGGTGACTTTGGTGAGATATCAGATACCTCATGTTGATAACTTACATTTTCAGCAGCATTTGAAATGATCATGTTAAAGCCAAAACATGCACGTTTATCTGGATGCACAGTCCTCTAATATAAGTAGTTCTTCATCTAATAAACAAAAAACGTTAGAATTTTTACATGGTATTTATGCAAGCAGAAAAAAATAACTGTAAAGATCCAGTGCCTATTTTTGCCCCCCTTAATCATCCTTAATCATTAATGAATCTATATTCATTTAAGCCCTTTGACATAACCTGTTTTTCCTTTCTCGCTTTTGTGCTTATCCATTAAATGCATCAATACTATTTTTCTCAATCTCTCCATGAGGTAACAAGTTTCGCATTCTAACCGCTTTCCTCTCATAAATATTTCCCCAGAATTCCCCATCGGATATATTTGTCAAAACATTGAATTTATCTTGTCTTGCCGGCAATTCAAAACATCCCTGAATCTATTAATCACATTCTTATATAGGAATCTCCATCGGATCACTTGTTATTTTTTAAGAACATGATTCTTTGCAAATTCAGTTTGATGGGGTTAACGTCAGTGAATACATTGTAATGGTGAGACCATGTACCTCCTCTACTGTTTTTAAACCCTTTTATGAAATCGTACACACAACGGTTCACTGTAATACATGAAATCTAACTGATATTTTATGCAAATATATCAAAACTTCTGTTCCATTCCATTTTTCCAACAATGACATTTTGTATTTGATCATGGATGTAACTTTCTGAACTTGTTTTAGTATTTCTAGAGTTTTGTGTTTTACTCCACATTGTGTTCTCCTTCTCCAGAGAGAGCACACAAATGCATTAAAAGCTGATAAGATAGTGGAAGAGTGAATTGTAACAACAATCAGATGTACCAGTGTAGAGCCAATCTAAAAATAATTGACCTTCCCCTGTGATTCTGTATTTTTGACCGAATAGCTTTCTGAGACGCGCAAGTTGTCATAGTGATGATGCAGAGTTTAGCTAATGTAAGTCAGAAGAATGGTGATTGATAATTAAAAATATGAAAAAGGGATAAGCTTGCTTTGGTTTGTTTCCATATCTCTCTGGGCAGCTGTACCTAATAGGCAATAAGTTTACATTTACCATATTATATATGAAAATAAATATGAACCTCATTAACAATTTCCTAATAACCACAAATAAATTATCTGAATAAATAAAAATACACTTGTCAGGAATTGTTTTTTGTGAATAGGATTTGCAAATTATTTTGTATATTACTCTATTTCCATATTAATTGCCAGCAAGCTATATCATTGTTAAGAGGGAGATGGGATTTATTTATCTTTCCATTTTTTTATAACAGTTTTTTTTACTCTTGTATATATTATGAGGTTATTTCTAAAGGTTGAGGAGACAGATTATTTACCCCTATGGTGTATAATTCCAGTGTCGCTAAACCTAACATTATAATGATGCTGCAATTTAATGGTTTTCACTTTTATCACGAACTGATGAAGTCTATCACAAATGTTCATATTGAAATTTGTAGATCAGTGGAGCAATCCGCTAACCGATATGAAATGCATTTACCAGAAAGGCTCCTCGTGCCGCTTGGATTAGTGGAAAAGACTGAGAAAAGATTTATTTTCTTTAATCCTGTCTATTACCGCCCACACACAATCTTCAGGGGATTACAAACTGATCGGGTCGGGCAAGTGTTTGTCCTGAGATCGGAATTGCACAAAGGTGGAGATCTTCAAGGGTTGAAAGGCTGGTGAAAGTTATGGAGATATGGAGGGAAAATAAAATCAAGAACGGAAATTCTAAAACAGAAAAGTTTGCCCAGTAGATAAAAACCTAATTCATCGTTACTTTCAAATTTAATTTGAGGTAACCTTGGCGGTAAAAGGCTGTAGGTAAATAATAAAAAGTGAGGAGCAGAATTGTGGCATTTTCATCCAAGAATGCTTTTCTTGTTAGCTTTACAAAATCCTGCTTTACTTTTTAGCAATTATTCCGCGTGTAATGCAATGAATTAATTTTGCATTATATTAGGGTTTTTTTTGGTGCACGGGTTGTGTTTTCCTTTCTAATAACTTGTTTGGCCTTATATAAATATCCCTTTGAATATGTGATTCAATTGAATGGTAGTAGTAGTATAGTAGTATATCTTTATTGTCATTTTCCTGAGTACTCACATACCCAGAGGAAACAAAAAAATGTTGCTCAACCAGTGTCCATTCAGTGTGTAGTAAAAAATAAATAGAAATAAAAATACATATGCATGAACAAATTAAACACTCTACTCTCTACTAAACATCAACAGGCGTTCCGATTGACAGTGGCTCTGCTGCAATGTGTCCAGGTTGGTGCGCGATACTTTGGCAGGGGGCAAAGTCCATTTATCAGTCTTATAGCCTGCGGGAAGAAGCTGAGGAGCATCCTGCTGGTTTTGCAGCTAATGCTCCTGTACCTCTTCCCAGATGGCAGGATGGAGAATATGTGATGCGATGGGTGGTAGGGGTCTTTGATGATGGAGATGGCTCTGCTGATACATCTCTTCCTGTATATGTCCAGCAGGAAAGGGAGTGGAGCACCAATAATCCTGCTGGCGGTCTTCACAATCCTGTCTAGTTGGTGCCGTTCGTACGCCTTGCAGCTCCCGAACCAGGAAGTGATGCCGTAGGTTAATGTGCTCTCGATTGTCCCCCTATAAAAAGTTCGTAGGTGTGTAGTGGGGAGACCTGCTTTCCGTAGTCTTCGGAGAGGGTGTAGTCGCTGCTGGGCTCTCTTGACCAGTGCTGTGGTGTTGGTCGTGGACGTCAGGTCATCTGACAGGTGGAGTCCTAGGAACTTCACGCTGCTGACCCTTTCCACATCAGCTCCATCGATGTGCAGAGGTGTATGGTGTTGTTTTCCCGCCCTCCTAAAGTCAACCACCATCTCCTTAGTTTTTCCCACGTTGAGAATGAGGTTGTGGGATTTGCACCATCCTGTGAGCAGCTCCACCTCCATCCTGTACGCCGACTCATCATTGTCACTGATGAGACCCACCACTGTTGTGTCATCAGCGAACTTGTTGATGAAGTTGTTGTTGAGTCTAGCAGTACAGTCGTGTGTAAGCAGACTAAACAGCAGGGGGCTTAGGACACAGCCTTGGGACTGTCAAATGGTGTCAAAAATGGAGTCTGAGAGTCAAAGTCGGACCATCTTTGATCGGACTTTACTGGACTATGTCTTGCTCTAAACTTTATTCTCATTATTTCCTTTATCATGTATCAGTACACTGTGGATGGCTCGATTGTAATCATGTATTGTCTTTCCACTGACTGGTTAGCACGCAACAAAAGTTTTTCACTGTATGTCTGTACACGTGACAATAATCTAAACAAACTAAAAAATGTTGAACTACAAAAAGGTTTGACAGTCGGCATTTGAAGTGTTGAAATAAAATATATGATAATCATTATTGTCAATATTTAAAACCAACAAATTTAAATATTCAATATTTTAAGGAAGGACCTATCACATTTTTTGTGCGGCAAAAATGCCACAGCAGCAAATTGCTGAGAAAGCATTTGGTTAGCCCGCTGCTGTGGTAATCTGTATCTCCACTTATTATGTGTACATATGCAAAGCAAACATTTGTGCTCAACTTTTACAATTTAAAGACGGGCAAGAATTACAGTATATCTTTACAGCAATCTAATGGAATGCATAGGCGTGTGGGGTTAGATTTACTGACGAATCTTGGGGGAAAGCACCAGCTAGGCAACATATCCCACTTGAGTGTATCCTATGCATATTGTCCCAAAATATTTCTTTACTTGTTTTTGGGATGTGAGCTGCTGTGACTTAACCACAGTCTGTTATGATTTTACATAACTGAGTAACCTGCAGCTGACACTTTACAGCAGGCATTGTTAGTAGATGCTTGGTTCGGCAACTTGAGCGTCCAGGAGCGGAAAAGGCTGAAAAAAGTTGTAAACACTGCCCAGGCCATCACTGGCTCTGACTTCCCTACCATCGAGGGGATCTATCGCAGTCGCTGCCTCAAAAAGGCTGCCAACATCATCAAGGACCCACACCATCCTGGCCACACACTCATCTCTCCGCTGCCATCAGGTAGAAGGTAGAAATCTGCAACATCCAGGTTCAGGAACAGCTTCTTCTCCACAGCAGTCAGACTATTAAACACAACTTCAAACAAACTCTGAACTATGTTTAAGAAGGAACTGCAGATGCTGGAAAATCGAAGGTACGCAAAAATGCTGGAGATACTCAGCGGGTGCAGCAGCATCTATGGAGCGAAGGAAATAGGCAACGTTTCAGGCCGAAACCCTTCTTCAGACTCTGTTCAAACTCTGAACTATAACAGCCTATTGCACTTTATCTGTTTATTTATGTGTATATATATATTCTATGGTATATGGACACACTAATCTGTTCTGTATTTATGCCTACAATATTCTGTTGTGCTGCAGCAAGCAAGAATTTCATTGTCCTATATGGGATACATGACAATAAACTCTCTTGACTTGACTTGAGACTAGAATTACATAAGGCAAATCTGGTACGGTGGCAGGTTTTCTTCCTACAAGGACATGAATGTTATTGACAGTCCAATAGCTTCATTGCCACTTTCTGTCTCACTAGTGTATTTGTTTCTAGTTGCGTTTTAATCTGAATTCATATTTCCAGACTAATATGTTAGAATTTTAAAGCTGTCTTCCAGCCCTCTGAAATACTTGCCCAGGTATGTATAAATATAATATAGCCCCTATTGTAGTACCAATTTGCTGTCAAGCTAACCATCTCCAGTATTATGTAATAGAGTCATAGAGTTATACAGTGTGGAAACAGGCCCTTCGGCCCAACTTGCCCACACCGGCCAACAATGTCCCAGCTACACTAGTCCCACTTGCCTGTGGTTGATCCATAACCTTCCAAACCTGCCCTATCCATGTAACTGAATAACTGTTTATTAAACGATGGGATAGTCCCAGCCTCAACTACCTCCTCTGGCAGCTTGTTCCATACACCCACCACCCTTTGTGTGAAAAAGTTACCCCTCAGATTCCCATTAAATCTTTTCCTCCTCACCTTGAACCTACAGTGCCCTCCATAATGTTTGGGACAAAGACCCTTTCTTTAAATATTTGCCTCTGTACTCCACAATTTGAGATTTGTAATAGAAAAAAATCACATGTTATTAAAGTGCACATTGTCAGGTTTTAATAAAGGCCATTTTTATACATTTTAGTTTCATCATGCAGTGTTTATACATAGTCCCTCCATTTCAGGGCACCATAATGTTTGGGACACAGCAATGTAATGCAAATGAAAGTAGTCATGTTTAGTTTTTTGTTGCATATCCTTTGCATGCAATGACTGCTTGAAATCTGCAATTCATGGACATCACCAGTTGCTGGGTGTCTTCTCCTGTGATGCTCTGCCAGGCCTGTATTACAGCCATCTTTAGCTTATGCTTGTTTTGGGGGCAAGTACCCTTCAGTTTTCTCTTCAGCATATAAAAGGCATGCTCAATTGGGTTCAGATCGGGTGATTGACTTGGCCACTCAAGAATTTACCATGTTTTAGCTTTGAAAAACTCCTTTGGTGCTTTATCAGTATGATTGGGATCATTGTCTTGCTGTAGAATGAACCGCCGGCCAATGAGTTTTGAGGCATTTGTTTGAACTTGAGCAGATAGGATGTGTCTATACACTTCAGAATTCATTATGCTACTACCATCAAAGAACCCAAAGACCACTCCAATTTGGAAGAAGCCAGTTCCTTAAATACTCTTGGTTCTTTTTCTGGGGTTAATCGATTTGAAAAGCTGCTGCAGGATTGTCCTACAAAATGGATTTCAAGGCTAATCTGGTATTAAAAGAAGATGACACTAGTTTCTCAAACTCCAGTGACGTAATTCTCTCAGTTCATAGGAAGAATGCTGGAGGCTTTTTTTCCTTAAGATGAGTGCCTCACAGAACATTGGACTGCTGCTTTAGATGTTTTATTCAACCATATAGAGCAAGGAGACTTATTTTTAGATAGGCTTGCAGCATTACTGAGTGCGTAATACAAATTCCAGGGGAGGCTGCCAAGGAAATGTTGTATGACTCTAGCCCTGTGTGCAAGGTTTTGTTATGAATAAAAGATTAGAATTGTATTTAGAAACTTGACCCATCATTTGTGGGCCAAAAGGCATTTTAATAGACTGATTGTTATAGAGTCTAGTTTAGTTTAGTTTAGAGATACAGCATGGAAACAGGCTCTTCGGCCCACTAGGTCCGCGCCGACCAGCAATTCCCGCACATTAACACTATCCCACACACACTAGGGACATTTTTTTTTAACATTTACCAAGGCAATTAACCTGTACGTTTTTGGAGTGTGGGAGGAAACTGAAGATCTCGGAGAAAGCCCACGCAGGTCACGGGGAGAACGTACAAACTCCGTACGGACAGCAACCTTAGTCAGGATCGAACCCGGGTCTCTGTCGCTGTAAAGCAGCAGCTCTACCGTTGCGGCACTGCCCCAGTTGGACCACATCTTGTAAATCTTCTCTGAATCCTTTTAAGCTTGACAATATTTTTCCTATAACATGGTGCCCAGAACTGAACACACAATATTCTAAATGCGGTCTCATCAACGTCTTATACAACTGCAACATGACCTCCCAACTTCTATACTCAATACTCTGACTGATGAAGGGCCAAAGTGCCAAAAGCCTTTTTGACCATCTTATCTACCTGTGACTGGACCTTCAAGGAACCATGCACCTGTACTTCTAGATCCCTCTGCTCTACAACATTACCCATTTAATGTGTAGGTCCTGCCAGTGTTCGAAGTCCCAAAATGACCTCACACTTTTATGTATTAAATTCCATCAATACGGTTGTATTGCAAGGAATCTGTAAAGTTTTCCTGAAAGAAAGTACGTGACATTGTGATGTCTCTTAAAACCAGTGCGAAACACCACAAAATTTACTGTATTTATCTACAAATTTTGTGGACTCACAAGTAGAAAGATACAAAACTATTTTGCAATCTTAAAGAAGAAATTGTGATGTGCGTAGGGAGCTCCGCAGCTCCGAGCCTGTTGACTAGGCTGGGTCTCTGTTCCTTGGATCGCAGGAGAATGAGGGGTGATGTTATAGAGGTGTATAAAATCATGAGAGGGATAGATTGGGTAAATGCACAGTCTATTGCCCAGACTAGGTAAATCAAGTACCAGAGGACACAGATTTAAGGTAAAGGGAAAAAAGATTTAATAGGAATCTGGGGGTTAATACAAAGGGTTTACAAAGGGTGGTGGTTGTATTGAACAAGCTGTTAGAGGAAGTAGATGAGGCTGAGACTATCCCGACATTTAAGAAACAGTTAGAGAGGTACATGAATAGGACAGGTTTGGAGGGATATGGACCAAATGCTGGCATGTGGGACGAGTGTAGCTGGGACATGTTGGCCGGTGTGGGCAAATTGGGCCGAAGGGCCTGTTTCTACACTGTATGACTCTGTGGCTCTACGACTCAATGACCCTAAATACTTCAACTTATCTCGTGCCTTTCCTGGCCTTGACACACCTCTGATGTTTTACAGCCAGTGAAACGAATTGTTGTAAAGTTGAAAACAGACACGTAGCCATGAACCCACAATGCGGGGGAGGTGGTGGGGGGTGTAGGGGAGAGGGGGGTGTGGGGGGGAAGGTGTGTGTGGGGGGGGAGGGGGGTGGTGGTGTGGGGGAGGGGGTGTGTGTGTGGGGGAGGGATGTGTGCGTGCATGTGTAGGGGACAGGGGTTGTGGGGGGAGGGGGGAAGGGGGTTGGGGAAGGGGGGAAGGGGGGTTGGGGAGGGGGGAAGGGGGGTTTGTGTGGGGGAGGGGGGGGTTGGGAAGGGGGGTGTGGGGGAAGGGGGGTTGGGGATGGGGGGAGGGGGGGTTGTGGGGAGAGGGGGGGGCGGTGTGTGGGGGAAGAGGGTGGTATCACGGGAGGGGGCAGGAGCCAGCGAGGGGGACCAGAGGGGAAGGGGCTGGAGCTGAGGTTGCAATGGGGACTCACAGCGGGCGCTGGTCGTTCTCCTCCGCCGGGATCAGAGTCTCTGCTTTCCGTTTGGCCACACCCGGCGACAACTCCGATGCTGGGCTGGGTCTTCGACGCTGGGCTGTGTCTCCGGCGCTGGGCTGGGTCTCCGACACAATCTCCCTCTGAAAATGATGTCCGGTTGGAGACGTCCGCTGGCCATTCAGAGCCTACCTCAGCTCCAGTAAAGATGCGATGGCGCAGGAAGGGGTGGACCGTCCTGCGGAGTGACAGGAGAAGAGACCAATCCACGCAGCGCTGAACGGCAGGAGAGGAGATCGATCTGCGCACACGCGGTTTTTAAGATTTTTCAGACCTTGCTAACTTTTAAATTAGATAATAGACAAAGGAATAGGCCATTCGGCCCTTTGAGCCAGCACCGCCATTCAATGTGATCATGGCTAATCATCCCCAATCAGTACCCCATTCCTGCCTTTTCCCCACATCCCTTGACTCCGCTATCTTTAATAGCCCTATCTGAGAGCCCTGTTGAAGATCTCCACCGCCCTCGAGGCAGAGAATTCCACAGACTCACAGCTCTCTGTGTGAAAATGTGTTTCCTCATCTTTGTTCTTAACTACTGTTGCTGCCACCTTCAGGAATTCTTATACTTCACACTGCACTCCTTCTATTCCCTAGTAACCTCTAGAACCCTTCCATTTGCTTTGTGTATACCACAACTTCATTAGTCCTTTTACTTATTAATCCTTGTACTTATCAGGATTACATTCCACCTGCTATTTCTCTCCCACCTGACTAATTGATCAATATTAACTTGGAGACTACTGTCACCATCAGCATCAGCAACAATTCTTGTGGCTCCTGATTTCATTCATATTGTTCCAAGTTCTGGTCACTGCATGGCAGAGAGGATGTGGAGGCTTGGGAGAGGTTCACCAGGATGTTGTCTAGATTAGAGAGTATTATTTATAAGGAGAGATTGGACAAACTTAGTTTAGAGATACAGCGTGGAAACAGGCCCTATTATCCATAAGGGCCTGTCCCACTTAACCGATTTTTTCGGCGACTTGGCGACACGCGTCATAGTCACAGCAGGTCGCTGAAAAATTTCAAAATGTTGAAAATCCAGCGGTGACCAGAAAAGGGTACAGGCCCCTTAGTTTCTCTGTTGTTTGCTTGCATGTATGGTCGATTTCTTGCTAAATCTTGTGAAGTCTGCAGTCAATTCCAAGCAAGGGGTTCAGACAAATTATATGAGGCAAAGCTGTTTCTGTTGGCTTAAAGGTCAAAATGGGGTAACATACTTTTAAAACGATTGCCAAAAGAGCCTGTGCTGACATGAGGAAAAACCTATTTGAATATTAAGCACTCATGATCTGGAATTTGTTGCCTGAAGAGCTGGTTGAACATGTTAATAATTTCAAAATGAATTGGGATAAACACTGAGGAGAAAGTTCCATGTGACAGGAAAATTTGAGGAATGTCAATGAGTGGATTGACTTGAGAAAGTTTCAGCAGGCCTGAGGGGCGCAATGTCCCCTTCCTTGTTGTACAATGGGAAGATATGGTGAGGTGTAGTACAAAAGAAGAACTTTGGAGTTTTTGTCCACAGCTCCCAAAAGGGAAGCAGGCCAGATCGATATAATGGGTAAAAATGCCTGCAGGATTTTCTCCCTTATTAGCCCAGACATAGAACATAAAAGCAGGGAGTAACTCAGCGGGTGAGGCAGCATCTCTGGAGAGAAGGAATGGGTGCCGTTTCAGGTCGAGACCCTTCTTCAGACTGATGTCAGGGGAGGGGGCGGGACAAAGATAGAATGTAGTCGGAGACAGTAAGACTGGTGGGAGAACTGGGAAGTGGAAAGGGGATGGAGAGAGAAAACAAGGGCTATCTGAAGTTAGAGAAGTCAATGTGTAAACTACCCAAGTGAAATATGAGATGCTGTTCTTCCAATTTGCGCTGGGCCTCACTCTGACAATGGAGGAAGCCCAGGACAGAAAGGTCAGATTGGGAATGAGAGGGGGAGTTGAAATGCTGAGCCACTGGGGGATCAGGTAAGTTAAGACGGACGGGTGTTCAGTGAAATGATCACCGAGCCTGGACCAAGCACAGGCTCGCCAATCATTTCACTGGACATCTCCGATCTGTTTACTGCCCCGAATAGGTAATTGAGAACCAGAAGACTTAAGTTAAAGATGAGGGGAAAAGATTTAATAGGAACCTGAGGGGTTTACACAGAGGGTGGTGGGTGCTTGGAACGAGCTGCTAGATGATGTAATTGAGGTAGGTACTATCGCAAAGTTTGCAAAACCTTTAGACAGGCAGGTGGGACTAGTGTAGATGGGACATGTTGGTCGATGTGGGCAAGTTGGGGCGAAGGGCCTGTTTCCACGCTGTATGACTGACTTGAGGAACGAAGACGTGCAGGACTGCAGATCCGTAGCTGGAAGATGGATTAGACAGGGTAGCTAAAAGCAAAGAACTTAGAGCAGAGCAAGATGGGTTACTCTCACGCAAACGTGTAGTACTCTCATGGGCGGATTCATGGGTGATTATAGGACCCATTTTAGCGACCAGTCCCCGCCATCTTGTTCGGCTATCTTGCTTCCGGCCAAAGATTGGATCTTTGTTTCCGCAGCGGGGAGAGGGAGTGTGCGGCCCAGGAAGAGGGAGCGCTCGGCCCGGGGAGAGGGAGTGTGTGGCCCGGGGCAGCGGGGAGAGGGAGTGTGGGGCCCGGGGCAGCGGGGAGAGGGAGTGTGGGGCCCGGGGCAGCGGGGAGAGGGAGTGTGGGGTCCGGGGCAGCGGGGAGAGGGAGTGTGGGGTCCGGGGCAGCGGGGAGAGGGAGTGTGGGGTGTGGGGTCCGGGGCAGCTGGAGAGGGAGTGTGGGTCCCGGGGCAGCGGGGAGAGGGAGTGTGGGGCCCGGGGCAGCGGGGAGAGGGAGTGCGGGGCCCGGGGCAGCGGGGAGAGGGAGTGTGGGGTCCGGGGCAGCGGGGAGAGGGAGTGTGGGGTCCGGGGCAGCGGGGAGAGGGAGTGTGGGGTCCGGGGCAGCGGGGAGAGGGAGTGTGGGGTCCGGGGCAGCGGGGAGAGGGAGTGTGGGGTCCGGGGCAGCGGGGAGAGGGAGTGCGGTGCCCGGGGCAGCGGGGAGAGGGAGTGTGGGGCCCGGGGCAGCGGGGAGAGGGAGTGTGGGGCCCGGGGCAGCGGGGAGAGGGAGTGTGGGGGCCCGGGCAGCGGGGAGAGGGAATGTGAGGCCCGGGGCAGGGAGGGGAGAGGGAGTGTGGGGTCCGGGACAGCGGGGAGAGGGAGTGTGGGGCCCGGGGAGAAGGAGTGTGGGGCCCGGGGCAGCCTGGAGAGGGAGTGTGGGGCCCGGGGCCCGGGGAGAGAGGGTGCGGGGCAGCGGGGAGAGGGGGTGCGGGGCCCGGGGCAGCGGGGAGAGGGAGTGTGGGGCCCGGGGCAGTGGGGAGAGGGAGTGTGGGGTCCGGGGCAGCGGGGAGAGGGAGTGTGGGGTCCCGGGGAGAGGGAGTGTGGGGCCCGGGGCAGTGGGGAGAGGGAGTGTGGGGCCCGGGGCAGCGGGGAGAGGGAGTGTTGGGCCCGGGGAGAGGGAGTGAGCGGCCCGGGGCAGCGGGGAGAGGGGCATAGGAGGGGGGGGGAGACATTGTAGAGTGGGGGCAGGCAAGGGAGTGCCGGGGGGGAGGGGGGGGAGTGCAGGGGTGGGGATAAGGCCTAGTGTGTGTGAAGTTGCGGGGAGGTTTACAATGTTTCTTATTTAATGTCCCTTGTCTAGTCTGAAATAAAGTTCATCATTGGATCAGAAGAAATATAATTGTGTGTGTTATATGATTATATACATTTATATCACATTCATGTATGTGTGTTTATAAACATTTTATTCTTTAACAAGAATTAACAGAATTATGAACTAACAGAATTATGAATCTAACCCTATATCACACACAAAAACTTCCCCCGCAATGTCAATTACCCTGCGAGTCGGGTCGGTTCCGGTTACTACAAAATCAACTCAAACACTGCTTGTGAGCCATTTAAAAAGAAATGATTTAAAAAACATTAAAAAAAGACAATTACCAGAGTCAAATTTTATTCTTGACAAGAAGTATGAACTGACAGAATTATGAATCTAACCCTATATCACACACACAAACTGTTGCCCCGCAACATTGATTACACTGCGAGTGGTCAGGTAGGCTCCGGTTACTAAAATGGGCGGGGGAAAATGCCCAGGATCCTCTCCGTAGCGTACTACACGTCAGCCCATTGTGTTTCGCAGGAGTAGCCCATCTTGCTCTGCTCTAAGATCTTTGGTTAAAAGTGCTAAATGGTCGTTGACCTTGATATTTTATGCATCCGAGTTCTCAAGTATTGCAAATGCCTGTGGGACATGCCTTTTTTTAAAAAAGTTGAACTCTATGAGATGTCAGAAATGTCACTTTGAACTGAGGGTGGGGATGTGCAGCTGCACAGATAGATAATGGATATTTCCGTTATTGGCTAGGTTTCAGTACACATCATGTTTTTGCTCCAGCCTAGTACTAAAGTATGAATTCCTTAAAGTGTAAACTGAAATAGCTTTGTATGGCACAAAGAAAATAGAAAAATACTGAAGAAAATGTAATTATTTTGTTAGCGGTGGGAAGAGAGAAACAAAAAATCATTTTGATTTCACAATGGACTGTTTCAAAGATTTTTTTTTGGAGAAGTTAAGGATTGAGATGAGGGTGTGGTTTTGGATTAAATATTTAGGGACCCATAAATATTACAGTTTGTATCAGAGGTGCGGCAAATAGATTTGGATCTATGCCAGGAGGTGCATGTCCTTCAGTACACTCGAGACATGCCTTGAGGTGCATGTCCTTCAGTACACTCGAGGCATGCCTTGTGGTGCATGTGCTTCTGTACACACAAGACATGCCTTGAGGTGATTCAGATTCTTTTATTGCCATCATCTTCATGGTGAAAACTTCAATTGTGATCAAGAATGAAGTGATTATGATCACAATGTATGAACATTGTAATGTTGGCCTCCCAAATGTAAAGGAAATATGTCATGTTGTTTGTAGTGCACGAAGGTTTGCCTGAGCATTGAGGCTGATCTGCACTGAGTTCGCTGATCCATCTTGAGGTAGTAATCGGCAGAATCATTTTTCTACTCTGCGGGGCCAGCAATAGCAATATGCTGAGGTTTGTCGGAAGGAACGGCAGTTGTCGGGAGTTTAAACCGAAGATGGTCACAAAAAGTAACTCAGCGATTACAGCATCTCTGGAGAAAAGGAGTAGGCGACATTTTGGGTCGAGACCCTTCTTCAGACCCTTCCGTTTGTCCAGAGATGTCGTCTGACCCACTGAGTTACTCCAGCTTTCTGTGGCTAAGTACGCTGAGGTGTTCTATATAGCTGAGGGTTGAGGATAAGATCAGTTTTAGATGTGATCCCTAGCATGGTTACAAGTAGCAAATGTAGATTGACGTATAGCTTCTTCTAAATTGTCTGTGCTTTGAGCAGTGTCCTTGTGATGCAATTCATGGACTCCATCCATCACTCGGAAACTGAGAACATTTAACATTTGAAACATGAGGCATTCAGTTTAATTTTAAATTCTTATACCAAATTTAATAAACATGTCAAATTTTAAAAACACATCATAATTCCTGAAAAGATTCACATTACACATGAACATCTTCTTCCTCCAAGTCTGCTTTATAGATCCTTGTACATGGTGAATATCCAACCCATCCCACCTGCACACCACACGGCCATTCTTGCCCTCCAGAAGCTCACCTATTTTATGAACATATTGAAAGTTAGGGTGGACGTTATCCTTATTTTGATACTACCTCCCGATCATCTTGACAACATGAATGGCATGTTTTCCAATGGAGTAACAATACAGGAAAGATTTTTTTTTCTCACTAGCCAGAAGTCACAGTTATTGAAGCATGAAATGCAGAAGCTGTGAAATCATTAGGACCATGGCTTATACTGGCTAGGTTTGGGCAATGAGATCTTTAACTCAGGATGTGTATGAACCATACGCATAAATCCCTGACAAGTCCAAAGGTACGTAGAAGCTTTAACTGTTCTAAGTAATTCTTCTTTCCAAAGACTATCCACGTCCCCTGCAACGGACTGTTCCAACTGCTACGGTCAAGCAAACGCCTCCTCCGTTGCCATGCTGCGAGAACGGAGAGGTTGAGAAGAAGCTTCTTCCCAGAGGCCATTAGGACTGTAAACTCCTATCTCACCAGGGACTAACTTTTACTGTACCATTCAACTGCCTTTTTTTAAATTGCTGTTTTTCTGCTTGGACTAGAATTAGGGTTGCTGTCTAGGCTTGATGGGGTGATTCATTCAGCCTGTGCACCAGTAACTGGATGTAACAATGATATTTAAGGACCTATGTTTTACAGTATGTTTCCACAGGGCCCAGATGTAGGGAACTAGTAGGAATCACATACCTGCACCAGACTGCTTTGGATCTGTCAAAAAGGAAGTTAAGAGCATGATCAGTATGAATCCGGCAGGAAATTGAAGAGGAAGCCACATCGGGACATTTTACCTGGCTGCCAGCTGTGTAGATGGAAGTAATTCCTTCTCGACTTATCACCGATTCTAAGTGTAAATCCGCTAAACTAGCAGAGGATCCAGGGATTCTGAACCTCTCAGAAGAGCAAGCGGAAAACAAAAGTTGCTATAATAAAAAATAAGAAATATATTTGCTAATGGATACAATTTTAGGAGTAATTTCGTAAAGTAATGAAGCAACATACAAATTTTCCGTTAAAACTATTAAGAGTAGTACTTAATGGGTGGAGGGAAAATGAGGCAAAGGTTTCATGAAACCGGAATGAGAATCTACTTAACCTTTCTCACTCAAACTACTTTTTACCACTTGGACATTTTTATTTATTAACTCGTTCAACTTCACCTTCACATTCCGTTCTCAATTAGCACCACTTTTATTTTCCCTTTCTCCCCAGAGAACGATATTCAAGGCAAGGTTATTCTTGCGTCACAAGGGAAGTTGCAACCATATCTCCCGACAAATGTCAATGGGAGCATGAAGTGCATCAGCACAAATTTGCCAGTTGTGCTGAATATTATTAGCAGGACGTAGTGCAAACAATTTAAGTGTATTACTCACATCACCCATGGATTTGAACGTCAAGTCTCTTTCCGTTTTCCCCAGACCCTATATGTGATGTTGCAAACCCAGTCTGTGATATATTTTCTGAAACATGCACATTGTCAAGCTCAAACTTAACTTCTGGTGCACAGTTGGGTTCTCGAAGGGCATTGCCCTTGGGTTATCTTAGCCAGACTCCGGCTGTCCTTGGAAGCAGCATTTTAAAATACCATTAATTGGCAGGAAACATGAAGAAAATGTGACATTCCTTGTTTTTTCCCCCACTTTTTTAAGCAAGGCTAAATTTCTTCTGCCTCATCGCGAATATGTTATATTCAACGCAGGCCGTGAAGGAGAGACAGCTGCTCATTTCCACTTAGCTCCAGCCTGGCTTAATTTCACAGCTGCCCACGGACAGATAGACATTTGGAAGGTTTCAGTAGTTCTGCAACCTAGTAAACTGAGAAGGCGAAAAGCTGAGGTTCTGACATTTCAGATTTAAGCAACAAACGTTTTACGGAATATTTTGGGTGTGGCAATGTAATTAAAGCTCTCCATTAAAAACCAAAATGGAGAAAGTTATTTAAGGGGCAGAAGTGAGTTTATCGGCTGCTGACACTAAACACACTATATAGTGGCACCTGCGATTTGTACTCTGCTCCATTGAAGCCAATGGAAGTGCATTTTGGAAGCAGAGTACACTACACAGCTGCTGCTATATTCTGTGTTGAGCATAAGCAACTGAGAATGAATAACCATCCCAGAATATTTAATTGATTTTGTATCAATTTCATGTATGTCATTAAGAGGAATACATTTTGTGTTGCTTTGGATAAAATATGGGCATATTTTATGGGTTTTTTTCAAAAAGATGGTTGTTTTGTCTTTTAAAAAAAGAAGCAATGTAGCTGTTTGCCAAGCTTTAAAAAAAAGCACAAAAGACACAACAAAATTAACCAGATGGCACACTGGGGTACTTCGGAATTTTGGCAAGAAAATGTTTTGTAAATAGCTGTAATTGTGTAGTTGTCATCACTGTCTGCAGTTAGTCTTTCAGCAAATGAATTAAAGAATTTAGCACATCTCTGCATTTATTTGCACTCCACCTCCAACTTTCATCCTGTCCCCTTCCACCACCTTGATATTTGCTTACTTGGAGAATATTTGAGCTATATTTTGCCTGTCTATTCTTGGTAAACTTGCAGCTTTGAAATATCCTTTAACCAGATTTCTCCCCCATGAATCAATCTTGTCTAAAATCAGTTGCTGAAGCTGCAATAATGTAACAGCTGTGGCTGCAAGTCCTCTCGCCACAACCAAATAGACATTCTGAATGTGTAAATTCAGCATGTGCTAAACATACTTCGTTGCCAAAACCATACTCCCTCCCAAGGATGTACAGAAGATAGCGACATCTCTTGCTGCAGCCTCCGATGACAAAATTGGAGAATTTTCCTGTGAGGTTGCCTGTAAGCAAAGGCCAATACCGTGCAAGTGAAGTATGATGAGCAGAATGAAATACTGCGGCTTGCAACTTCTGTTCTTTCAAGTTCTCTCAGTAGCTAGAACATAGAGCAGTACAGCACAAGATCAGGCCCTTTGGCCCACGATGTTTGAGCTGAACATGATTCCAAGTTAAACATATCTATTCTGTTTGCACGTGATCCATATCCCTCCATTCCCTGCATACCCCCCATACCTATCCAAAAGACTCTTCAATGCCATTATCGTATCTGCCTCCATCAATGCCCCTAGCAGCATGTTCTGGGCACCCACCACTCTCTCCATTACTGTGTTTTTTTTGTGCGATCTCTTGTGTCTCCATATTTTGTTTAAGCTCTCTCGCTCTCTCTCTCTGTCGCTCTCTCTGTGTCGCTCTCTATCTCTCTCTCTGTCTGTCTGTTTCTCTCTCTCTGTCTGTCTCATTAAATAAATAAGCAGCGTAACAATTTCATTGCGAGTACACTTGTCATCGCTTGTCTATAATTACTTGATGGCTTTCTTAAGTACAATCACATCAACAAATAAAATGTATGAGCAGTTGAAGCATCTCCAGTTGTACTGGAGATTGGAGTGAAAGTTCTGATTAACTGTTTTAATTCACGTCTACATTTGGCAGATTTACTTGCTGCAAGGAACAACATCTGTGTATGTTTATAGTTTATTGACTTTTAACTTGCTTTATAATGCCAATTGATGACTTTTGGCATTACTTTTAAATGTGGTTTAATTATCTTTAAAGGAGTTCTAAATGTGGTGTATAGTTTCCTCTAATTGAATCATGTTTTACTGCCTCCGTTGATATATTGCAGATTTTTGTGCAAATTTAAAAATATATATTTTAACTGCTCATTGTAAATACAAATTACTTATTATTTACACCTTTTATTGTGATATCTTTGATTTAATTCAGGTGGCAGCCATGCCTCAATAAATCAATATGTTTTTAAGTGCTACAAACTGGAGACTACAGCAGTAAATCTAGGCTAAAGCCGAGGCATCAGTTGCCCCTCATGATCATGAAGCATCACACGGCAAACCGTGATACCATAAAGTTGTAAAAATAGGCCCATCGGCCCACCACATCTTTATCGACCCACTACCTCCTTATCGGCTCTTTTGCCGATCTACAATCATCCCATTTCCCTAAATTAGGTCCATATCCTTCTATGCCATGCCTCTTTAAATGCACGACTAAATATCACTTTGAAGAGAAGCACCAAGTTCTCCTGAGTTTCTTGGGCAATGTTCATCTCCCAGTCATTAAAATAAAATATTTGTCCTGCGCCCACCTCTCCAGCACTTTGTGTATTTTTGAGCAATATATACCTGGGTGAGAGACAGTCAGAACCAGATGAGGGAGGGTGATGACACTATGTAATGTGGGGGGAGGACTGGCTGCACTCTCATTTCATTCCTGCCACCGGGAAGAAGATATAGGAGCCTGAAAACTAACATCCAGGTTTAGGGGCAGCTTCTTCCCAACAACCATCAGGCTATTAAACACTACAACCTCCGAATAAGCTCTGAACTGCATAGACTTGGGGGCATTGTTTCTGTCTTTGCACAATTATTACGGCACAAAGATATTTTACACGGATAGTGGTAGGTGCTTGGAACATGCTGCCAGGAAAAGTGGTTGAGACAGACATTAAAACATTTAAAAGACATTCCGACGTGTACATGGGAAGGAAAGGTTCAGAGAGATATTGTCCTAACCTGGGCAAATGGGACCAGCTTCGTTGGCATGTTGACTGGTATGGACGACTTGGGCCAAAAATATTTTACTCTATGACTGTGATAGGATGGATGGAGATGGCCTGTTATCTCTAGCTTGAAATAGCTTTCTGCATTGATCTTTAATGTGTAGTTATACATTCTTCGTCATTTGCACACATCTCAAGAACAACAGAAAGTAGGAGCAGAAATATGCCACCCAACCAGAAAGCAGTGCTGAACTACTATCTACCTCTTGGGTGACCCTCGGACTTTGCTATCTTACTTTGCACTAAACGTTATTCCCTTATCATGTATCGGTACACTGTAAATGACTCGATTGTAATCATGTATTGTCTTTCCGCTGACATGATAGCTTTTCAAAGCTTTTCACTATACGTCGGTACATGCGACAATACACTAAACTGAACTGAACTTAGGCCCCTCAGGCCTTTCAAACCTATCCTCTTGTTCAGTATGATCATGGCTGATCCACTCCTAGCCACAAATCCTCTTTTTGCAAGTTTCTATATCCTCCACTTTAAATATTTCTAATGATCCACTACCCTTGTGGACAGTGAATTTCAGACATTCTTTGCTATCTGAGAGAATACATTTTAATACGCCTGTTTTAAATAACCGGCTCTTTATTTTGCCGCCTTCTTTATGTCTCTAATGCTGGTGAAAACATCTCAACGACTACCCTGTCAAACCCTCGCAGGATCTCATATGTTTGAATAAAATCGCCCTTCATTCTTCTAAACTCCAAGGAATACAGATGCAAACTGTCTAGCCACTCTTGATAGGACATCAGGCTTTCATTTATCCCCTTGATGGTTATTGTTTCTGAGGAGCTGAATTTCCTGTCCAATTTGCATTTACCAAATTTTATTACATGTCTGCCCCATTGACCCAAACCTGTTCCATATCTACCAGATGGTTTTGGTTAACATTGAAATGATTTTAACACCATTCTCTAATGCCAGGCTTCTTCTATGCCTCATGTTGTGACTTTTATGAATGTAATTCTCCATCATTAAAAGTGAACATCACTGAAAGTGGGAAAGTAAAATAAATACTTGCATTTATCCAACCCATATGATTTTACAACCAATGTTTGTCTGTTGAAGTGCAGTCAATGTTGTAATGCCAGGCAGGTGTGCACCAAACTCCCACAAGAAGCAGATATTTCTTTCAATCATCTTACTTGTAGGCTCTTCAAATTAGTGGCTTAAGGCCAGATAAAGCATATGAGCAATAGACGTAAATCTCAACTGAAAGACAGTCAATACTGTATGGAGTGTTAGCCAAGCTTATCTAGGTAAAAAAGTAGACATAGATGCCAGTGAAATTCGACACTGGAGACCATGCCCTTGACGAGTGAATTCTATACAAAAATGAATTTCACTGTACCTCGGTACATTTGACAATAAAGAACTATTGAGTATAAAGAGCATAATTTCAAAATTTTCTGATGATCCAAAGTTTGCAAATGTGCAGTGAAGATGACAATCATTCATTTTATCTGGAGATAGTTAGGTTAAAAAGGCAGACGCATGGTGGATGAAATTTAAGACAGTTTTAACATCTATCTACCATATATTACTACTCTAATATATTGACCACTTTCTGTCTGTGTTATAATTAAATTTACGCAAAAACGATCCCCCATAGCGCTACAATTTTTCGCCACCTTACTCACCATTCTCCTCTGCTGTAAGTCAAATAAGTTTTGTTCTGATCGGTGAAATAGTACAAAAGTTATGAAGGTTTTCAAGGTTCCCCCTCCCCACACCACCCCTACAGTCCCCCCACCCCCAAACCCCCCCTCCTCCACACAGCCCTTCCCCCTTTGAATCTTTCTTTGATAGTATTGTTCCAGGGCTCTCAGGTGCCTGCTGTAGGTGGCCCATGACTCGACAAACAGGGTGGGTGCGATGATGCATCCCTGTTTGACCCCCGTTTCCACAGTGAAGGACTCTGACTCAGAGCCGCAGTTGCTGAGCACTGTAACCGACATGCCATCATGTAGAAGCCTCAATATTCTGATGTACTTGTTGTGACAACCGTACCTTGATAGTGTGCTCCAAAGAGCCTGGCGGTCTACCAAGTCAAAAGCCTTTGTTAGGTCTATGAAGGCCATGTACAAAGGCTGCCTTTGTTCACAACATTTTTCCTGGAGTTGGCGTGCTGTGAATATCATGTCTTCTGTACCTCTGGATGGGCAGAACCCACACTGTGATTCTGGGAGTACCTCCGCAGACAGTGGTAGAAGTCGGTTTGCAAGGACACAAGCTAGGACTTTGCCTGTTGTTGACAGGAGTGAGATGCCCCTGTAGTTTCCACATTCAGCCTTGCCCCCCTTCTTGAAAATGGTCACTATTAGAGCATCCCTAAGTTCTGAGGGAAGTTCTTTTTCCCAGACCTTGAGGAGTAGGACGCGGATGTGGTACAGGAGCTCCGGTCCACCTTCCTTTAAGATCTCAGCTGGGATCCTATCTGCACCGGTGGCCTTGTTGTTCGTAAGGCTCTTGATGGCATCTTGAAACTCTGTACAAGTGGGTGGCACAGTGATACAGTTACTGCCTTGCCATGCCAGCGACAATGTTCGATCCTGGCTACGGATGCTGTCTGTATGGAGTTTGTACATTCTTCTTGTGAGCACGTGGGTTTGCTCCAGGTGATTCAGTTTTCTCCCACATTCTGAAGACGTGCAGGTTTGCAGGTTGAATGGGTTCTGTAAAATGTAAATTCTGTATGTGTGTAGGATGCAAAAATGGGATAGGATAGAACTAGTGTAGGGGTAATCATTGGTCAGCGTGAACCTGGTGGGCCGAAGGTCCTGTTTTCAAGCTGTATCTCTAAACTAAACTAAAAAATCGATATGCATAGATCTAACCTTCAAACTGAAATATTTATCTGAGCCTTTCTTTTATATTACACTGGAAGGAAGTTCAAAGTTTTCCAAATCTGAGTGTAAACGTGATCAAACTGACATTGTCACTCAGGCCAACTGCCCTGTTTATCTTTTTCCTTCAAAGTGTGTCAATAGGTTTTCAAGATTTGGAGCAAATTGAGGGATAAAGTTTTATTGCAGGAAAGTGGTGCTCAGGTGAAGATTATTCAGTGATGGCATAGGCATAAGGGACTGAAATAGCCTACTCCTGCTTCAATTACATATCAACCCTGTATATCTCTGTGGAGAGTGGTAGTGCAGAGACCTGTTCTGCAAATCAGCATGTACTGGGGAGTAAAGAAAACTCTTGTTACCGAGTGAAACCACGCTGTAAAATCTGGAGCATGTTATGGGTTGATTATTATTAACTCTGACTTGTATTCCAATTTAGCATTTATTGAAATTGAAATAACGATGCACCGAGCAACAGTAATCCAAAACAAATTTCCAACAATTAAACCAATCTCTTTAAATTAAACAGAGATATTCCACATTGCTTTACCATTATTCGCATTGATCTGCATTCATACTTGCAATTAGGATTTTAGTTTTTAAGTTTATTGAAACCAAACAAAGTCTGTTGGTTAGGGATAGACACTGAACTAAAACTAAAACTAAACTAAACTAAACTGATGACGTTTTGTGGATAAGGAAAGATACCACAATCATGCTCTAACATTAGATACATTTCTGGCTTAACATTATTCAGTATATAAACCAGAATTAATAATTGAAACTGTATAAAAATTTTCATTATACGATATCGCAGGAACATTTGAGTCTGTTAAGCTTCCTGCTTTTTATACTTCATTTTTCTTTTAACAAAAATTAAGTGCTGTAAAGAATTGTCGTTGTCAGTAGCATAGATGGGAATAGACACAAAATGCTGGTGCAACCCAATTACTGTGCGGTAATTTCTACGTAATGTAGCTCTTAAAACATATTTGCGTGGAATGTTGGATCAGAGAAGTAAACACCAGATAATGTTAGGCACCTGAAACTTGCAAAGAAGTTTAAACTCAATCTGCGCAACTCAAGACAAAATCCAGGTGGTTGACTTACCATTCATCTTTTAGCATGTGGCCATTTTATCACCATTAGGCATTTCAGCTCCCAGGCCGACACAAGCATGAGAACCTATTGCGTTTATTGCCTCGTGAGGTGAATATTCTGTTACTTGGATCATGCAGAGCTCGTTAATAGATCTCCCGTAGATTTCTTAAGCAGAAGTTAAGGGCCTCCACAAGGTCGACTGCAACATCAAGCAAATTATTATGTGATTGTCAGTTTATTGCAGTAGAGTCTTACTCTGTTTTGCTGTATTTTACCAACTCATTTAGATTTGTTTTGAATTATATACATTTTCTGATTGTATAAATAGAATGAAAAGATCGGTTATTGATTTTTATTTCCAAAGGGAAAAGCAATGGTAATGATAATGGTAATGATAATAATAATAGCAAATGGTAAAAGGTAATGATATTACCATTTTTGCCAGGTAGTTTGCAGGCAGCAAATCTACCTTGGATGAGCTGAAGGGCAGTATGGGAATATCTTGAGGAAGTCACTTGCTGAAATTTCAATGCAAGTTGAGCTTAATTTAACACAATTATTATAATAGTGAACGTCTTTTCACTTCAAAGGCTCAAAAAAAAGTTGTGAGCACGTTTACTTGGTGGCAAAGGAATGGTGTTTGTTCTGAGTGTCAAAAACAGCACTCTAAAGATTCTATTCTGCAACACGATGATCTATGCACAATGCAGTGGAAAGTAATTTAGATATGCTTGTTTTTTTATATTTATGCTTTTGTGGGTCTTCATATGAGTGATGTGTTCAGATAGATGCTCAGAGTCTCTTACCCAGTCGGTGAATCGAGGACCAGAGGACATAGGTTTAAGGTGAAGGGGAATTTTTTTAAATCGGAATCTGAGGGATAACTTTTTCACACATAAGGTGGTGAATGTATGGAACAAGGTGGTAGTTGAGGCAATTTTTTTAAATCGGAATCTGAGGGATAACTTTTTCACACATAAGGTGGTGAATGTATGGAACAGAGGTGGTAGTTGAGGCAATTACTATCCCAACATTTAAGAAATAGACAGGTACATGGATAGGACAGGTTTGTAGGGATATGGACCAAATGCGGGCAGGTGGGACTAGTGTAGCTGGGACATGTGGGCAAGTTGGGTCACAGGGCCTGTGTCCACACAGTATCACTCTATGACTCTCTGCATGGAGACTGCTGGAGTCATTGCATGATTAGAAATGTAAGATTAACATCCTGTGATGTTCCCTTCCAAATAGAATAGGAACTGCGGGTGTAGACTTCACTGCCAGGTTGTTTCTTTTCTAGTTAGTGGACAGCCCTTACTTGTGCAAATCGTGAAGGTCCTGCTGCTACCCTCCACGGAGGTTGCAACAATTGAAGCAGTGCAAAAGCATGATTCTAATCACTGGAAAATGTGACTTAACTTCAATTTTACCAGAGTTGTTTTCGGCCCAAAGTCCAAATATTGCCTTGATGTTGAGGGCAGCTACTTTTGCCTCATCACCAGAATTTAGCTCTTTGGTCCACGTTCAGGCCAAGGCTATGATGAGATATGGAGCACGGTGGTCCTGACAAAACCCAAGCCGGACATCCGACCATTTATGCGAATGACAGCTTCCATCACTCTACTTCTGTTTCAGAGTAAACTGGTTGAATAGTAATTGGTTGGATTAGATTTGTCCCACTTTTTTGAACAGGAAATAACTGGGCAATTTTTCAAACTGAGTTCTAGTGTTGTAACTAGACTGGAACAGTTTGACTGGGGCTGCAGCTTGTTCTGGAATGCATATTTACCCTACTTCAGTCTTTGCTGTATTCTGTGTTGAGAGCCTCTTCTAATATTACATAGAGCGAATTGAATTGGAAGAAGCCCAACCTCGGACAATGTGGAAACAACGAAGTGCAGTAACTTATTTACGAAAAAAAGACACAAAGTGCTGGAGTAACTCAGACTGCTGAAGAAGGGTCCCTACCTGAAACTTCACCTATCTGTTTTCTCCAGAGATGCTGCCTGACCCCTTAAGTTTGTATCTTTCTCTGGAGCAATAGTGTCCTTAGAAGGAAGCTGAGATACATCATGCATTCATCATCGATGGCTGAATGTGGCAACAAATGCTTCACCCTTAAGCATGTAAATACTGGCACTTGCATTTGTAGAGGAAAGGAGCCAATGGAGCTGCTTCTTTCTGTTCTCTGTTTAATTGTTCATCCCCATTGACAATTATGTATGTAACGCCGTGGAGTTCTGATCAGATTCAATGGTTGTGTAATCACAGCACTATTTGTAACTGTAGTAAACATGTGTATCCCTTGTGTTGCAACTTTATCAAGGCGCCAAATCATTTTTGGTATACCTGGTGCCTTTCCAACATGCCTTTCTACTCGCACCTAGATTTGATTACAGAGATACAATGAGGGATATACTGGGTGATGTCGTTCCATATTGTGGTGATGTGCATTGCTGGTGCTGGTTGTCCTCAGCATTACACGTGTGACCTATTTTGAACAGTGTCTCATTCTGCCTGACTACAATGCCACATGGGGCCCGGCCTCCACAAAGAATGTGCGGTGATCACATTGCATCTTCTAAATTGGTGAATGGAAGATGAAGTAGGTTCATTTATTATATCGGTTTGTCCATCATTCTGGCAGCAATATCCTTCAAGATTTGACCAGCAGGAAGAGATTGCTCTCATTTGACCGGAACCCCAGAGACTTTGTGTCAGTAGTCAACATTGGCAACTCTGAGGGTTGGCACCTTCCACCTCTATATCACTCTACTTCCATTTCTGATGAGACTTTTCTGCCGATGTTTTCAGAGATTATGGCAATAGCGTCAATTATGTTTCTTTAAGATACGGTTCGATGGTTAAGTTGATGGGAGATCATTTAAATGTTTTTAAAAACTTGCAGGTTCAATACTCACAGGAGCAGAATTAGGCCATTCGGCCCATCGTCTACTCTGCCATTCAATCATGGCTGATCTAACTCTCCCTCTCCACCCCATTCCCCTGCCTTCTCCCGGATATTGGTGAAACAGTATCTGTGGAAATAAAAGTGATCAACATTTAAGTTTCATGGACACCGAGGTACCCCTCTCCGAGTCCATGGTGAACATCAACCACCCATGAAGTGTCACAGACCCAAAACATTGACTGTTTCTCTTTCCACAGATGCTACTCAACCTGTTGATTTTTTCCAAAACATTTTCTGTTTTTATGAAGAAGATTTTGCAAGATTGAGTGACCTTGGAGCTGTGTCTAAATTAGGTTCCTTGGTCAATGCCGTGTCTCCATCTGGTTTACTTTTTTTTCTGATTTAATGTATGGCTACGCTTTTATCCAGAGGCCATTTGAGAATTAAACATTTCGCAGCAGGTCTGCTTTTTTTGAATGGCTACATATTTATTACGATAAAACTTTATTCATCCCCTGAGGGAAATTGGTCTGCCGACATTCACAACATGCAAGGTACATACAAACTTGAGATTAAAAGTGAAAACAAAAAGAAAAAGACAAGCGACTGTTGTCTGGCTGCCATGTAACAGAACCTTCACCGGAACGAACGAATAAACAAACACAGACTTATCCCCTAGGCAGAGGATTCTAAACTAGAGTGTCCCGCTCCCCACACCGGGTCCCCCTTTGTTCTCCCACCGTCCTTCACCGCCCCCCCCCCTCCCCCCCACGCTGGGTCCACATTGTTCTTCACGGCGGGTCCCCATGATCTCCCCCTCCCCCCTCATGCTCATCGACCGCGAGGCCCCATCGTCACCGAGGCTCCTGCTGCCGCCGAGGCTCCCGCCGCCGCCGAGGCTCCCGTTGCCGACGTTGAGGCTCCCGTTGACGCCACTGCTGAGGCTCCTTTGGCCCAGACAGGCCTCACCACCCGGCTTCACCGTAGTTCCCTGGGAGGCCAGTGAGGTGAGTCGGGCCTACCGGGGCGCATTCCGGTCTTTCTGGTCGTCGTTCTGGTCATCAGCAGCGCGGTTGTTCAGCGGGTGGATCGGACCTGCCTGGACATTCTCGCAGCGCGCCAATATGTCGCCATATTATCTTATGTTTTGTTTTATTATCTCTTCAAAATATTCTTTCATTCTGTAATTGTCTTTCGATTCATTCACAGAATGAAGGTGGTGCTAGCATTTGTCAATGCAGCCACCCTCTTAGATGGCACAGAGCCACAAATTGCTGCAGTCAGTGTGTTGAAGCTTTTCCTGCAGTACTTTTGGGTGCAGGTTTAAAGAAGTTACAGACATTATTATGGCATCACTGCATCAAAAATATGCAGTCTTCATTTTCTGAGGCTCTGTTAAAATTAAGTAAAACTCAGTACATAACTGCCAGCCTAACTTTTTTAATGATCCTTTCTTGAAAGCACTTCAGGCCAATGACTTTTCACTTAATGATAGCCAGAGATATTAACTCTTGTTCCTCTCTCTTTGCCAGCTGCATGATTTGCGGAATTTTTCTTTATGCTATTCCTTGCATCGGAATAATTTTGATCAATGTGAGGTTCTATGTGAACTGTGAAGGGTGAGCTTTTTCGAGTATTGAAATGTCCATGGAAATCCATGTGAAAGTGGAATTCAAATGGCCAGATGTGATCCAAAGCTGCAACTGGAAAACCAACTTTATAATACCACCAATGCTGAAACATCAGAGCAGTGAATATAATCCTATACCATGCTGCTATTAAACTATAGTATGGTACTTTATTTGTTAAATGTACCGAGGTACAGTGAAATTCATTTCTCTATACGATACGATAGAACTTTATTTATCCCAGGAGGGAAATTGATCTCCCAACTGTCATAAAACACAAGATACATTAAAGCATGAAATTTCAGTGACTAGTGGCAAGTGTGCAAAGATTGGAGAGGGGAGTTAGTCTACCCCACGACAGAAGGGGAGGGGGGGGGGGGGGGGGGGGATGTACAGTTTGATGTACAGAATGCCCCCAACGAGCTTTGACAGACACATATGAGAAGGCAGCTCCGATCAAACTTGTGACGCCTCTTAATAATATTTTATATATCTGATATTGAGAAATCTAAAAACACTTCAAAACAATTAGGTAGCATAATGAAGCACGGGTCTCGACCCGAAACATCACCTATTCCTTCTCTCCAGAGATGCTGCCTGTCCCGATGAGTTACTCCAGCATTTTGTGTCTATCTTTGGTTTAAACCAGCATCTGCAGTTCCTTCATATCATCCCCAGCTCACTTCCGTTAATTGTTCTTAACCCAAACAGTGTGCAGGTCGAGTATGTGGTTTGCGAACCTAGTTCCAACATGGCAAAAGATGGCTGCAACCTTGCAACAGCCGACAAATCTATCACGCCTGTCCCCAATTGCTGATTCATATGACGGGCTGGTCATAATGGGCATTTATAAGCTGGGCCGGATCTGCAGTGTGAGCCGCAGCTATTTGGGCAAATTTTGCACATTTTTCATGAAGTGAATCGCTACAAAATGCAGAATTACAAATGTATGGTTAAAACTGACAAACAAGAGCTTAGCAGAACAATAGTATCTCTAACAATACTTTTTTCTATCAGTGGATGTCAAACTATCTGAAATACAATAATTAACTTATTGCCATAGGGAAGATGCTCAGTCAGTAAATAGTTCAATCCAATCCATTGTCTCAACGTGATATTATTAATCTACACCATTCTTCATTTGCAGTGCCACTAATAGACACACTGGGGCTGACTAGCAAATCTTGTCTTACGTGTGGATATTTGTCATGCAGACACTGCAAGGGCCTTAGAACCTCATCTCATTTTCATGAAAACCAAAACAACTGCACTTCATAACACCACCCAGACACGGTGAATTTACTGAAGAGCTATCTAAAATTTCCTGTCAATACTTTGTAAATTTGACAAAGAATAACTATGTATGTTGAAAACTTCAGAGTTTTTGTTGCAATATATGCCCTTTATATCATCTCTCTTCAGTTGTTGCAATTGTGTTATTTCAATATTTTAAATTTGACACGTGTCAATACATTACCAGTGCTTATGACTGAATTATCGTGCTATTTATTATAAACATATTTGGGGTTATCTGTTACACTTCATTTCTTAGACTGTAATAAAAATGATTTGGATATTTTACAAATGAGATGATATTTCATTTTAAGGTAGACAAAAATGCTGGAGAAACTCAGCCGGTGAGGCAGCATCTATGGAGCGAAGGAATAGGTGACGTTTCGGGTCGAGACCCTTCTTCATTTTTTCCATTTTATTTCATTTTAATGTTTCTCTTGTTCACAATGTACTTTTTGTCTATCCAATAAAAGTTTTATTTCACCCTCTCTGAATCCCTGATTACATGTACTTTGGATCATTAAGAAAGTTAGATGTTCAACATCTCTCCAATAAGGATTCCAGACTATTGAATTCTGTTAGACACAAAAAGCTGGAGTAACTCAGCGGGACAGGCAGCATCTCTGGAGAGAAGGAATGGGTGACATCATTTCTGCATTCTGTCGGTTCAATGGCATTTCTGAGTTCTGTCTGTTCCAGGTCTATATCTGTCAGTTCCATTCGCGTTTGGATTTTGGGTTTTCTTCAGTATTTCTTGGTGAGCCTACATTCGAGTCCTCTCCATTTCTGAACCCACTGACAGAAGGAGATAGAGATATTAGTAACATGGTATCAGGACAACAATATCAGTGGCAACAAGATGAAGGAGCTACTTATCAATTTTATAAAGGGTTGAAGACTATATTCCCCATTCAGCATAGAAAATAGGTGCAGGAGAAGGCCATTCGGCCCTTCGAGCCAGCACCGCCATTCATTGTAATCATGGCTGATCGTCCCCAATCAATAACCCGTGCCTGCCTTCTCCCCTTATCCCTTGATTCCACTAGCCCCTAGAGCTCTATCTAACTTTCTCTTAAATCCATCCATTCATTGTAATCATGGCTGATCGTCCCCAATCAATAACCCGTGCCTGCCTTCTCTCCATATCCCTTGATTCCACTAGCCTCTAGAGCTCTATCTAACTTTCTCTTAAATCCATCCAGTGATTTGGCCTCCACTGCCTTCTTTGGCAGGGAATTCCACAAATTCACAACTCTCTGGGTGAAAACATTTTCCTGCATCTAGCTTGTCCAGTCCTTTTATAATTTTATATGTTTCTATAAGATCCCCCCTTCTGAACTCCGGTGAATACAAGCCTAGTCTTTTCAATCTTTCCTCATATGACAGTCCCGCCATCCCAGGGATCAATCTTGTGAACCTACGCTGCACTGCATCAATAGTGCTGAAGTGGAAATGGTTGGGAGCTTCAAGGTCCTTGGTGTAAATATTAGCACCGATCTGTAGTGGACCAACCATGCTTCAACTTCAACTTCCTTTGGCTGGTCTTCATTGACTCTTCCATAAATGCACCATAGAAAGCATAACATGGGATTGTCTCACAACTTGGTTTGGCTCTGCCTGTGACTGCAAGAACTTTCAGAGAGTTGTGGATGTAACCCAGTCCATTACACAGACGAGACTCCCCACCAGTGACTCCATCGACCCATCACGATACCTCAGAAAAGCAGCCAACATAATCGGAGGTAGACAAAAATGCTGGAGAAACTCAGCGAGTTAGGCAGCATCTTTGAGAGAAGGAATAGGCGACATTTCGGGTCGAGACTGGGGATGGTACATAATCTGAGACTTGTTTCCCCCACCCCCACCCCTTCTGAATCATTCTGTTTGAGATGTGTGTTGAGCTGCAGAACATGCTTGGTGCGGGGACAGGTGAACAGTTTGTGATCCTTACAATGAGGTTTGTATCCCATCATATATCATCACTGTGTGGTGGGGATGGTACAGTTTCAAGGAGGCCTTGAGAATGTCATTGAATCTTTCCCTCTGTCCAGCTGGTAATCAATCTCTTGCTCTATGCTGTGTCTGGTGTGGTTCATGGCAACAATGAGGAAGCCCATCCTTTGCTGTCGATGTCACATAAATCGGGATTTAAAGCTGGGGATAATGACAAGTGAGAGATCACAGGTTTGCTTTTCCTGACAGTGATATAGAGAAATTGGACACAAATTGCTGGAGTAACTCAGTAGGACAGGCAACATCTTTGAAGAAAAAGGATAGGTGATGATTCAGATCTGGACCCTTCTTCAGACTCTTTGGAGAATTTTGTAAAGGCAGCATCAATGGTTCCTCTTAGTTTCTTTGATGGTTCTACTGTGGCTCGTCCTTCCTCCTGCCTTAATCATCGAGTTGCAGTTCATAACAGTGCTCACTTATGCACAAGTTCGGAGGCTGCTGTAGTTGTCATTGTTGACTCGTTTAATGAAGCATACAAAAGAGTGAGACTTACCCTAAAAGCTGAGTCTCACGTTGCGAGTTGACACAAGAGGTACCCCGAGTGAAAGACTCGTGGTTGTGTACGAGATTGCAAGTGTATGATCAAGAGTTTAACCGAGTTCCCACGGGTATGACAAGTTTGCCGTTTACTTGTCATTTCTGTGATGTTCCAAGTTCATCTCCCAAGTTACTCTTGAGCCAATCCGGATTGAAGTTTTGTTTTAATAAGCAACAGTGTTATGTTTTAATAAGCAACAGTTAAAGAAGACCTCTCCATCCTGTGGCTGTTTTAGAATAGAATAGAATTACCTTTATTGTCATTCAGACCTTACAGACTTTAAAGATAGAATTCAGCGTGGCCGCATCTATTGATGTGACCTACAAAGGGAAAATGCGCACCATCCAGTGCCAGAGCAGTTATACTTATGATTTGAAACACACAGGTTTGATATGTTTTAATTGAATTTACTGGCATGTCTACACACTGCGGGGAGACGGGAGATTAAATCTTTGAATGTGGACGGATGTGCACAGCAGATTGTTGTGAGACGGAGCTCAGGGTTTGCCTCCTGAGCTGCTTTGGTGCCCAGGTGTGAGTTGAGGTGGAGAGAGGTTGGGGGGGTGGGGGCGTCATTAATCTGTCTGGGGTGACATGGCTCTTGGGTTAGGCTGGGATCATTCTCTGCGGGATGATCTTAGTGCAGAAGACAAGTGTAGGAGAGGTGTACTGACTGTGTGGGCAGACACTTTGGAAGTGATTGCCCACCAGTCTCAAAAGCCGCTGTGTCTCCCTGTCCCTGGGATAGCAGGGGGCGATCAAACAGCACAATACCCCCCTCCCCCTCCACGCCAACACGAAGGGCAACGATCTCAAGGCTTTAGAGTCAGGAACAGAGGGCAGGCGACAATCACCTGCCATAACGCGAGAGAGATCATGCACTGTTGTAGGTCTCCTTTGCACGTCGGTGTTTCTGTCTTTCTCCACTCATTGTTGGCCCTATCTGTCACCACCCCCACCTACACCCCTCTGCTTCCCGGCCATGTGTGGGTTAGGTGAGCAGGAGAGTAGGGTTGTTTGCAGTTGCAGATGGAGGGGGCAAGGGCGGTACAGTTCCCAGTCTCAGCTCCTGTCCAGGGGGGTGGCCGGAGACGCCAGGACCAACGGGACACCGACCCCCAGGCCCACCAGGCCCACTGCAAGCACGGAGAACCCAGAGACCCACAGCCAACAGCAACTCCAGCCCAGCCCCGCTCCAACTCCAGAGGAACCCGCTCCCCGATGGGCCGCTACGGCGACAAGTGGCAGTTCGCCCACAGCCCGAGCTGTACCCCCTCATCCGCCACCCCAAGAACAAGACGTACCTTGCACACCATCAGCTTCTCCCCCTACGGTACCCGCTGCCACTTCATCCAGCCGGCAGCTGCCCATCTTCAGCGGGATCTCGGTGTCGGACTGAGGGGAGGGGGGTGGAGGTGAAGGGCTGCAGGCTCACACATACTCATGACAGGATAGACATTACTATTTTTTAATAACAGGAACATTTTACGATGAAATGCAGAAAATAGTCAAGAGCCCCAGACCAGGGGGGGGATGGGAGTCAGCGGGCACGCCGGCTGGATGAAGTGGCAGCGGGTACCGTCGGGGCGGAAGATACAAATTATCTTGCATTAGCCTACTTCATGTTACACCGCTGCTCTGCAACAACAACAACTCGGGAAAACAGGGACCACTGCCCATATCTAGGGTGCAACCTCTCAATAAAGACAGATGTAATTTTGTGAAATGCATCCATATCTTCACTGCAGCCCTTGGCCATCTGAGCTATGAAGTATTTCAGGATCATGACATCAAACCCAGCACAAAGCTCATATTCTATTGGGCAGCAAATAGAGGGAATCGTGGAAGCATGAGTTAGGAAAATGCCAAAAACATGATGGTTCTTGATGTATATATAATACTGAATGTTACATTTTTTAATGCTGAAGTATAAGACGTCTTAAAATGCTATCTATAGGCGTATTTTTTTTAAATAGCTGAATTTTGTATGTGTCAGGCTGACATAGTGTGCCTTACAGATTTTTTTTTTAATGTAGTAATTTTAACTTAAGATTTTTGACTTTCCAAAAAATAGTTATGCAGTGTACTGGTGCCATGACACATTTTGGAGAGGATATTACAAAGCTTTTACTTGGAAACAAATCTCTCACTTAGATAGACATAAAATTGTAGGAGACCTTTCCATTTGAAGAAGATCAAGCAAAAGCTTTTTTTTTTCCAAGCCTCTTGATCTGTATAATCTATAATGATCTTCCTCTTCAGTAGTTGCTGGATTCTGTTGTGATGCAACTAAGAGAATAATTTCAATGTGTTAATTGGGTAGTTCTGTGTAGGGGAAGCTCCTGAACTCGAATCTTTCTCGGTCACAGACAATATGAGATAGTTCAAAGATTTCCTCGCTTGTGTGAGCACAAATTGTACAGCTTTGAAAAAGGTTTTAATTTTTCTTGATGATATATGTAATATGAAAATAAAATTTGGATCCAATTCCTGTATTAATGTGGAAATATACACTAATGTTTTCAACCCTGAGAATCAAATCATCCAAAAATGATTAGGTATAACAATTTGTGGATGAATGATTCAGCAAACAGTTTGACATCTATTTTCATAGGTCATATTGTGATATTGATTATGTCAGACAGACAGACACATACAATTTCCACTGAGTTTTAATTTTGAATTTTACAATACCATATCGAGAATTTGTAGAGCTTATTTTTCAGTGAATTTATGTGTCCTTTTCATACCAATTGTTGCGTCATCGATTCATGTTTTCTGTTGCTTTCCTTGGCATGGCTTTTCTTGTTATTACCACCTCAGAATTACATGATTTTGGATTCTCATGATTGGTACTTTTTTTTTTGCTGCTTAAGTGTTTATGTGAGCTATTGCCACAAATTACGAAGTGTTGCCATGTATTTATAATGCAGAACAAACTGTTGCTCCTTCCAACACTTTACTTCATCTTTTAACTCCATTCTTCCTGATGTCTTTATCTGGCTTCCTTTCTAGTGCATTTTAACAGCCACGCCAATGGTAATCAGAGGCACATTGAAACCATTGTCTGTGAAAAGATGCTTATCATTATATTTATGGAATTTTCCAATGTCTAAAATAATTGGAATTCCATTTCTTGTGATTTGTCTAGTATTGTTTGCTTTGTTCCTCAAGATTCCTTTATTTTGTCTCTCGCATTACTTGAATCTTCCATCACTTCTGGGCTATCTTTGCCCTTGTCTTTTATCATGGTCCCACCCTTATTGTGGACGCATAAGAAAAAGGAACAGCTCAATTATCCCCTTGTGGTTGCTCTGTGATTCACTAAGAACGCGATTGAAGATTTTACACCATCACCACTTTCTTCCACTAATCCCTTATCCTCAGATCTCCTTAAATATCTAAAAATCTATCAATCTCTCTCTTGAATGATTAAGCTTTCACAGCCCTTGAGTAATGAACACCATTATAAGCCACAGAACACAGCCCCTCAACGTCCAGTAGTTGAAGGACCCCAGACTGTGGTCCTCCCCCACAGAATCTTTGCCTTCGCCTTGGCTGACCATGCTTCACTGTGCCCCTCAGAATGTATTCCTGCAATCTGAAATGGGCCAGTTGGCGGTATTCTCTTACCGGCATCTCGCTGTGCTGGAAGACTTACAAGTTTTGGGCAGACCAAAGTGTGTATTTAACCATATAATAACCATATAACCATATATTACAGCACGGAAACAGGCCATCTCGACCCTTCTAGTCCGTGCCGAACACATAATCTCCCCTAGTCCCATATACCTGAGCTCAGACCATAACCCTCCATTCCCTTCCCATCCATAAAACCATCCAATTTATTTTTAAATGATAAAAAACAAACCTGCCTCCACCCCCTTCACTGGAAGCTCATTCCACACAGCTACCACTCTCTGAGTAAAGAAGTTCCCCCTCATGTTACCCCTAAACTTCAGTCCCTTAATTCTCATGTCATGTCCCCTTGTTTGAATCTTCCCTACTCTCAGTGGGAAAAGCTTTTCCACGTCAACTCTGTCTATCCCTCTCATCATTTTAAAAACCTCTATCAAGTCCCCCCCTTAACCTTCTGCGCTCCAAAGAATAAAGTCCTAACTTGTTCAACCTTTCTCTGTAACTTAGTTGCTGAAACCCAGGCAACATTCTAGTAAATCTCCTCTGTACTCTCTCTATTTTGTTGACATTCTCTCTATTTTGTTGACATTTCACCAAAATGAAGACTTTCCAGCAGCACCTGATGTCCATCTCCAGGTGTGTCCCTGGTAACAGCCCACAGATTAGAGGTCATGGATCATGGATCAGATCCTCTGTTCCGTAGCTCCTTGGTAAGAATCATGACAAGGACCCTTGCATCTTTCGGCAGACCCTCTAAACAAATCCATACTCTGAAGATTTCAACTGTGTACAGTAATGGGAACACGTGTACCTGGCCTGTCAGCCCATTCTATATCTTCCAATTTTCATCATCAGTAATTTGTTGGGATGATTAATTGACTGTGATCTTCCCAATGTTACCATAAAAAGTCAAGCTGCGTCCCATCCTGCTCAAATGTGCAGCTGAGATATCAGTGGCTATAAACTATGTAAAGTATTTAAATGTTTTGAATTCCTGGCTATGGCATTCAATTCTTTGCTAATTTATGCAATGTCATGGTTTGCTCTTTTGCTGCTAGCTATGTCTTGCACTGGTGGAAGAAAGGAAAAAGAGAACGTTCATTGTTTTGGATCATTTTCATCTTTCTGATTCCATAATGTGCTACTTTGGGGGGAAAACATGATCTTGGAAGTGTATTCACTAGGTACCCAGGTGTCCTTTTGTCAAAAGAGTAGTGTTAATGAATATTTCTAAACTGAATTGTGAACCAAATCATGGTGTGAACTAACATTCTCATGGCAGAGGTTTGACCGAAGAGGTGAAATGCAATTGCATAAAGTTTTGATTTAAAAATAGAATCCCACATTTAAACCGGATGCAGGATTGACAGCATTTCCTGTACAGTACCTCACCCCTGCATTTAAAAAAAAAATTGTTTCATGCGGAGTATATGAAGTGATATTATTACAATGAAATAACACTATTTCCTATAAACATTCATTTTGTCTGCCCACTCCCTACCATCACCAGTGAAAATAATTATTTGTTATGAATAATGTTTTAGTTTAAAGGAAGTGCTAGTAAGTACAAAATAAATTAGGTCAATCGGTCAGTGACTATATGTACCAATATGTAAACTCAATGATGCAGTACTAGTAAGCCAAAGATCTTAGATCACATAATATTAATAATTCATCGGAGGCACAAGAAACTACAGATGCTGGAATCTTGGGCAAAACACAAAGTGCTGGAGGAACTCAGCGGGTCAGTTAATGTCCTTGGAGAGAATGGGCAGATAATATTTCAGGTCTAGACAGTTCTTCAGACTGATGGCATAAGGATTGGAAAACTGGAAAAGAGTGTTGGGATGGGGCAAAGCCTGGTGGATACGGGGGTGTTTGGCAAATGGGTGAAGTAAGTGACAATGGCTAGGAGTGAAAGAAGTCCAACCAAGAAATGTCGTCTGTCCATTTCCTCCACAATGCTGCCTGACCCGCTGAGTCCCTCCAGCACTTTGTGTTTCGCTAATGATTCATTGCTGTTATTTTGCTATTCGTCGGGCCAGATAGATCATTTTATCTTTTTTGCTGAAGCATTCATTATAAAAATAGACCACGAGTATCTAATGACTCACCTAACTACTGTATCAGATCACCGCAAGCCTAAAACCATGTGGGTGGTTGTGTGGAACAATGTTTTATTCAGGATTTTTTTGCCATCACGCTAATCGTTTTTTAAGCAACATTTTTAAATACTTGGCTTCCCGGATACCTCTAGAGCAGGGTTTTAAATTGCACTTTCATTTTTTTTTCGTGTAGTCGCGGTAGGCACTTAAGAATTGTCTTCATTGTAACACGGAGTTGCACATAAACTATTAATTTTGGTTTGCTTTCCATTTGGCTTTTGTGTGGCTGGTCTATTGCTAACTCCCGTGTGCACAGACCCACATCAGCGTTGGTTGAGAGAGAACATTTTGATGTGAATGATTGATCCTTGCTTTGATCAACCCCCCTCCCTCCCTTCCCCTCTATCCCTGCAGTTCTTGAACTTCGGAACCGCAGGCTTCGCGCCTGAAATCGATCGAGGAGAGCTATAACCTTGCCGTGTATACTTTCTGTTTAAAACAAAAAGAAAATGCCGCAGATAGACTGCAGAGAATGAATTGCTATCGCCCCTTGATGTATCACTGCTGCTTTTTAAGTTAAGCGGGATGATTATACGAGGCTGAACTGTTTGCTTAATGACACAGCAGCCTCTTGCCACAGGGAGGAAGAGAACTCAGTGCTGACAGTGTTAGTTGCAGGAAAGTACAAGGGGGAACAATCCTCCTCAAAATTCAACCAGCTGGAAATCAGTTATATCTTTTTAAACTTGCCAGTGTATTAAGTCCTGGGTCGCTCAAAGTGATGAAGTGCAGAATGCACTGTGCATTGTGATTAGATGATAGATATCCCATAGTTGATCTGTCCTTTCTGAACTCAGCTGAGTGTGCAGCGCTGAACGTGTCAGGTGACGCTGGCAGCCTATAAGCTGCAGCATTGCGCCTCTCCCACTCTCGGAGACAGCAGCAGCACTTGGCTGTGCTTTATTTCTGGGAAAATTGAAGTGGCCGCCATATGCCCAGTATTTTCATATCTCATGTGAAAAGGAAGCCCTCTCAGGAAATGGGGAAAATAACGGCTGTGTAAATGGGGAGCTCTCACCTCCAGAGCAAAGGGTTACCTCTAGGTAATGATTCTTGGCTTTCGTTCGCTGGAACTGTCTTAAATAAAGGTGTGTGCTGGCGGAGTTAAAATATTACGAGTGTGTGTACATTGCAGCTGGCTCTCTCCAACTCTCTTCCTCCCCCCACCCCCGCCGCTTACATTTTGCAGGCTTGATATTGAAAGAGTGTTCATGAGGACTTTTACAAATGGTTTCACACGCCGTCCTCAGTAGGACATCAGGCGCTTTATTTGATCGAATAACAAACCGGTAGCACTTTTTCTCGCTATTCGTTTGGTTTGTGCATTGCTCTTGTTAATGTTTATTTTTACTTTTGGCAATGCGTGACTTTTTTCTTTTGTTGTTTAATTTTGAATTAGCTGTATCAATTTTTTTCTACTTCAGTTGATGACTTAAGTGGATACCAATAACTAATGTTTAAATCTCAAACTGGACAGCCAGCGCTTAATAACTTTTTTTTTGCTAAGGAATTATTTAGCATTCAATATTCCAATCTGGACCCCCCTTTAAAGAAAGTCTGGTTTGTTGGGATCGGGGTGGGTGGTGTTTTCGACAAAGAAACATCAGCTTTTTGTATTAATATTTCCCTCTGCTCAGCAGTTCTGAAATTCAATGCGTGGGATTCTGTATATTCACGTCTCCCAATGCAGTGGATGTGTTGAATGAATCTTCTGTGTTCAGCAAGCGAGGACAGCCCCAGCAGTTTTCCTTTGGAAAATCTTTGAGCAGTACGTAACATCAAGTAATTTTATATCGGCTTGAGAAATGAGTTCTACTAAACGCTGTAGTAACATGTTCAGGTTTGCTTCTTTTGTTTGGGAGTCCGGGAGACTTGATTTATATACGTTTAAATATATATAAATACATGACGAAACAAAAATCTCCTGCTTGGATAGACAAATACAAAGCAGGGGATTAATATTGCAAAATACGTGTTAATATTTATGTTTAATTGCATTTTGAAGCTATTTATCCCGTGTTTCACCTTTTTTATTATATCAGTGAAAATATCCTTGTCACCTAACATTCCTTGTGTCTGGGAATAATTTAAAAAAAATTCAGTCCAGCAATATATATGAATTTTGTAAGAGTTAAGTTATCAGTCTTTTCAATAAGTGGGGGGAAAAAATCTAGTGCAAACATGTTTACACATCTGTAGTAGGCTGGTTAAGTGAGAGATTGCAGAAAACTAAGTTAAAATATCCACATAGTGATTTTACAGTTTATAGGATGAAGATTGCTCAAAAATTCTCTGCATCTGAACATAAGTGAGAGAGTTATGTTAAGTAGTGTAATTTTAATACATCTCAAGATTTATAAATTGCATTGTGGAATAAATTATATATTTTTCCATATATTGGTACTTTTCTGCCTCCTGGTGCTGCAGTGAAACACATTAGTAAGATGAATGAATGCTGTGTAAATCTTTACTGGGTTTGTAACCACTGAGTGATGTTGATCCCTGTCCATATTTTTTAATGAACCAAGAGTGAGCTTTGCAAATGCTAACACTGATGAAGCATACATTGGAAACATTCTGTCAAGTAATGACATGATTGTATGTATTTTTTGGCGCAATTTTGTTGAATGATGTAAGATGGCTTTACAGTTTTACCTTCTGTTTTGTCTCTGTTTTTAATTCATGCCATGCAGCAGTTCATTTCAGAAGGCAATAAAAAATCAAATTTGTGGAGGAATAAGCATCAAACTTGCATCGGGAAGGAATATCCATAAATGTGGATTTTTTTTTTTTGTAATTCAGCAATCTTTCTGGTGATATTTCTCCTACAAGCGAAAAGACTGAAAGTTCAAGGCGCCTGTTCTTGGCTCAGAGAAAAATGCATTTTGTGTTTAAATTCAGACTATTAGTGCAGAACCTAATTTGTTCATTTTAACTTAACTGTTGTCTTTGTTTACTGATTGGTGACTGTACCATACAACTGGAACCTTACCACAGTCTAGTGAAGACAGAATTCTATTCTGTGAAGTGGGTATGAGTTGATTTGCCCCTTAACTCTCCATTCCTCTCCACAATAATGGTGTTTAAAAGGCTTTTAAGCACAGATATGTTGAGAATGAAGGGGTACAGAGCATGTGCAGCCTGAAGAGACTAGTTTAACTTGGCATCGGATTGGGCATGGACAACATGGGCCGAAAGGCCTATTCCTATGCTGTACTGTCCTATATTCCTCTTCCTGCCTGATAACACAGCCATGTCAAGTTAACTGGATGAACAAAATAGAGAGATTTATTATCTTGAAAATCACCAATGATGATCAACTTGTTTGTCATTCCTAGATTATCATAGTTTACTAGAAGAATTAAAATGATATTAAATCTGATGTACTGCTGGTTTACTAGTCATAGTCATACAGCGCAGAAACGGGTCCTTTGGCCTGACGTGCCCATGCCGATCAAGGTGACCCATTTACTTTGCTAATTTCGCAACAATCCTGACATTGTCATTAAACATAGAATTACCAACAGTCAATCATATCCATTTGCGTTAGTCGCCCCTGCCCAAATTTGACGCAAATCCCTCTAAGCCCCAACTATCCATGTACCTGCCCATACCACTACGATGTTGCTATTTTACTACTTCAAAAGAGAAGGCGGTAAAGAAGCATGTAATGTTAGGGGTAGTCCAGTCGTTATTGAGTCATGCAGAAATAAGTCCATTTGGTTCAACTTGCCCATGCTGACCAAGATGCTCAATCTACACTGGTCCCACCTGCTTGCGTTTGGCTCGTATCCCTCAAAATCTTTCTTGTCCATGTACCTGTTCAAATGTATTTTAACTGTTGTTATGTTACCTGCTGCAACTACCTCCTCTGACAGCTTGTTCCATATAATTACCACCTTCTGTGATCTCCATTTATCGGTCGCAGTTTGGAGACGAATTGAAAGTAGTAGTTTCACCAATTGGAAACTGCTGAATTGAAATCCCTCCATCTGCAAATTTTGATATGATCCAAGTATATAAACATGTTTTGTGTAAATAGGAAATGGTCATGCAGACACCAAGATGGTAGTTTCTATGGTGATGAATCTTGTCTAATTTGGAAGCTGACAGATTGTTTAAATGATAGAAAAGCAAAGTAATAGGCATTTACCTGGTGGACTTTTTTGGATGAACTTTTGTAGAAATGCACTTATTTGTTTGCCTTATTTCATGCGGAAACATTGAAAGCACTAGAGAAAAGGTTTTCCTGAATCTTCTGGATCTTATCCACCAGTGAATCCATTAACATTTTGTAGTTGCCTTGAAGGGATTTTTTTCCCACAACAAACCCGTAGCGTAATTAGCACACTACTACACAAAGTTCTCGAGCCAATGTTTTGTGTCGCTTCACAGCAACTTCTCAACTACAGTACCTTATCACTCTCATTGCTCAAGACAGCAAAGATAGAAATCATACTGATGCCTGAACTCCATCATTTGAGGCCTGGCATACCCTTTACTCCAACTCTTTCTTGCTTGTCAACTGACATTCTCTCCACCCTGCTACGTCTTGCCTTAAACTTTAAATAAACTAAACTTTAAATAAACTACCTATATGTGATTATTAGTAACCCTTTAGAAAATCCATTGCATACTGCAGCGATGTTATTTACATTGACTGCCCTATTGGCTACTTCCAAATCCTCAGCAAATTTATCAAATATAATTTGTCTTTAACAAAGTCGTGCTGGGGCTGTGCTTGATGCATTTTTAAATATGTATTCATTTTATTTCAAATCATAAATATATGTAGTGTGTTGTCTTCAGAGTTTCACTTCAACTGTGTGGACATTGCTTAAACAATGATCTAAAATGTCAATTTTTTAAGTATTGATCAAACTAAAACTTGTACTACAATTACATGCAGAGGGATTTTAATTGGCTGTTTCAAATATTATGCTTTCCAGTTAATCTCCATATTGGTGCATGCTTCATTAGATACTCCAGAACAATGGTAAAACAAGCACTGTAGATTGCACTTCCTGTGTCTAAACAAGTTTAAATAAAATACTTATGATTTTTATTTCATTAGATTGAAAGCATCATTCACTTCAGTGACAACGTCTTATTCACTTAATTTGTCATGCCAAGGTTGTCGCGGATGCAATTACTCTTGACTTTCTTAACTTTCACAATCCAGGTCAATGATATAAATTTGATCATATCATAACAGGCCAAAACATGAATTCTATGTATTTTAAAAATCTGCACCATTGTGTAATGCCACGCCTATCCTTGCAACCAATGTCTTTCTTTTGCCTGAAATTTATCTTCTATCTCTTTCTTCCTGTTAAGGCTGGACTGAGCGTACATCAGAATTTTAGAATTTTGATAAATTCTATGTCGGTACAGTTATTTCTTGGTGAAACTTCACCCGTGTTTGATTGCTTTTCTGAAGAAATGAAATTAGTTTACATACAGCTTGGTCAACTGCTGCAGATTTCTGGTTTTTTCAGATGACCTACTCCAAAGAAAACTGATTTAATCGGACAAATAATAGCATAAAAAGGAGTTCTCCATGCACAACTGCATTGCGTTCTAAGAAAGGCTGCTAAGTGTGGTATAGGACATCATTTGTTGAGCCTGTTTGATGCATAGTAATTGTTTTGTGGGGTTTTTCAGAGGTCATAAGATCTTGGAAAGATTTATTTCATGATTTAAAGAAAACTGTAAACAATAGTTTGTATTTGAAGTAGTGTATAGTCAAACAATACATTTTAAATGGCATTTTTCTTTGGCGCTAACTCTTAATGGAGCACTCCAGCAGAAAGGACACCATTGCAGAATCATGCCCCAGCATGTAGGAACCTTTACTAATTTTCATGCCTTTTAACAAGAATGGGAGTCGATATTAATACAAAAATTAAGTTTGTTTCTGTTTTTACCCCTGACTTTTAAATGATTGAAGACTGCTGGTATGTTTGTGATCTGTTATTACTATATTACTTGAAGGTATAATTATATGAGAATGATAACAGTCTCAAGCTTGATTTTACTGTAATGTGTCTAAACTGGAATAACCTTTTCCTTCTGAACTTCCATTTTGACACCTATGTAATGTCACAAAACATGTTGTAACGTGGTTGTACATAGATAGTACTATTAATGTATTTTATACATGGAATGAAAATTGAGTTAACAGTGTTTAATTTTCATATGTACCATCAATGGAACAATGAAGTACTTACTTGCAGCAGGCCTGGAAATGCAGATAAATGGAATCATTTTTATAAAATCATTAAATTAATAACTATAATACTCTTGCAAAAACCAAAATCCTTCGTGCAACCAACTATAACCCATAGAAGTTCATAGTTGCTGAGGTTAGTGTGATGTTGTGTTTCGAGAGCCTGATTGATGGCTGCTGGTGGGAAGTTATTCTTGAACCTGGTGGTCATGGTTTTCAGGCACCTGCACCATCCCAATGGTAGGAGAAAATCAGAGTGTGGCCAAGGTGGTGTGGGCCTTTGACGATATTCGCTGCCTGTAGTGCCTCCTATAGACCCCTTTGATGGGTTTGGTCAGCAACTGTCGTATCTAGTGGATGGACAGTGTCTACTACCCTCTGTAATCTCTCTTGTTCCTGGGGGTTATAGTTGCTGAACCAAGCGTGGGTATTCTTCCTGCATGACCAGAGACTTTGTGGGTAAAGGCAAAAGTAGACCAGTTTGGGTCTGAATCGCCGGCCATTTGGAAATGGCTTCAGTTATCTCGCAACATTTAAGAAGTATCTAGATGAGCACTTGAATTACCAGGGTATAGGATGCTATGGACCACCTAATAAATGGGATCAGTGTAGGTATAGACTTGACGATTGGCATGTTTTGTGTTCTTTATTAACCTGTGGCTATTATGTGGCATTGTCAATGGTCTAGAAGAGCAGTACAGTTTACACATATTTATTCTTTCTAGGAAGGAATTATTAAGAAATGCTTCCTGTCTTTCAGATTTTGAATGTAAAATTTAAGAAAATGGGCATGAATTGCGATTTTATAACTTTAATTGAACTCCAATATCTTGCCCATTATTTTTGTACAACAATCAACTTTAGGAACTTTAAAAGGGCAGCATCCAGCTTGAGGGTCATTTCAGGTTGGTATGCCATTTTTGCGTTAAAGCTTCATTGTGTACAATATGATTAGTGGTGCACACTTGTATTACATATTATTAATAATAAATTGTCTATTAATTATATTTAGAAAAAGCATTATGGCTATCGCTGGGTTCCAACAGATGAAGCAATGAAGATATTTTAACACAAAAATGACTGCAGTATGCACAGTGGGTCCTTTTCATTGCTTTTCTGAACTTTCTACCCTGTTGTGCAAAGCCAGCACTGGCAAAAGAGAAAAAAAACTGTTACATCCTTAATTGTCTCTTAATGAAATTCTTTCTTGTTGATAAAAATCACTGAATATTGATTATGGCATGCCCAGTCAAATTATAGACCTACTTGTACAGAGCTACATTTGAACCAGTGTTAGTTAAGAATTCAGTATAACACCTTTTCTGTTCAGATAATTACCACTCTCCAGATTTTTTAACTTAAGTTCTTTTGTAGCCAGGTCAGGAAATCAAACTGGTAAAATGGCCTTGTAAAAATAAGTGATTGTTTTCTTGTGCCCAACAAATAGTAACGATGGTGTGTTGACAGCAGTGAGAGATTTCATGTTTATCAAGTGGTAAAGTAGACAAAGGAATCCTCTGCGAGAGGATTCTCCGAGAGGAATGTGCCATTCATATACCTTGTATGTTTTCTGTGATCCATGAGCTAACTGGGAGCCTGAGTCTGACAGTAGGTGAACAAGTATTTCTAAACCCACTTGTATGTCTTCAGCATGTTGGCAAAAGTGCTTTTGTGCTTTCGAGAATGAGCAATATTAAAAACCAAATAAAAGGATGAACATGTGGTCAAATGATACAGAATATTGGAATCCTTTGGAGTCTTAGTTTCTGTACCTTCATCAGGGTAACAATGGGAGGCTGAAAGTCTTTCCACGTTAGGAGTGAAAATCTGCAAAAGGAGTGTTAGTTAAAAATATTGCTTGCATGTCTTGGGTAATAATGAGTGTAATATTGGCATAGATCTCAGTGCAAGTCCTTTAATGCTTCTTTGGCCCTAGGATGTTTGTGGTGTCGAGATAATGATTGGAAAGCACAAATGAATAAGTTGCTTTTAAGTTTATCTTATTTGGAGATGAAAGCGTGTGTTTCATAAACAGAAACAGCTAAACAAAGTACATTCTATATGTCACATTGCTTGTTATTTATCCTTTCGTAAGTACTTTCATGGTGTGTATATTGGTCTTTTTTAGGAATTTTCTGACTAGTCTTTCCAACGTTGATCGCAAACAATTGTTTAATAACTTGCAGACACAATCTACAATCATTTTATGAGAAAGGGGTGAAATATGATTGTGGTGAATTGCTTCTTCGAAGCAGACCAAATGGCTACCTTCAGCCAAATTAATGCACATTTCCATGTCCAAGGAGAAAGTGGAAGAATCTTGTTCATGATAGTCTTGTGTTGGATGTGTGGGAAGGAACTGTAGATGCTGTTTTAAAAGGAAGATAGACACAAAATGCTGGCGTAACGCAGCAGGCCAGGCAGCATCTCTGGAGAGAAAGAATGGGTGAGAGCAGGAAAAAGGGTCTCGACCCAAAGGTCACCCTTTCCTTCTCTCCAGGGATGCTGCCTGCCCCGCTGAGTTATTCCAGCATTTTGTGTATTGTTTTAGATTATTCTTTTCAGTTTTATTCATTTAAATTGAATGGATGTATTAATTTCAAAATAGTTCTTTGTCAGATTTGGTGACAATTGATTTAAATTTCTAGTTTAATCTAAGTTGAAACCTTAAACTATTATTATTATTTGAAAATGACAGCATTCTCTTTTTGCAGCTTGAAGTAGTGTAAGTCTAAACATAGTTAAGTGTTCATTTTGGGGGTGGCCAATTCTGTTAAGACATCAATGTGTGTGTAAAAAAGATATATAAATATTTAAACAGCTTGGCTTTCATCTTGGTTGCCTTGTGGGCCATCAAGCATGTGTTTCACACGGAATGAATGCTGGAAATATTCAACAAGGCAGGTAACACAAGTGAAGAGAGAATCACAATGAAGGTTTCAAGTTGATAACTTTTTTTCTGCAGGTTTTTGTTTTCAGGTGATCACAAACAGACACAAGTCAAGTTTGCACATTCAATATTTATTTAGCTAACAAGCTAATTATGCTATTTTTAGTGGTGGTAAATACAAAATTGATTGCTGGATAAGGATAAAGATCCAAAATCTCAAAGTGCAGAGTAAGTAAATGCCATTTGAGTGTGGTACCAGTGTAAATTTATATCCGAGAAGGAACAAATAAGATGGCCCACAGTGAAAAAAACTGGGAGTTAAGTTGGAAGCAGATGTAGTGTTGGATAAGGTTTGCGTAGGAATAGAGAGCAAAATAACATAAAAGCAGAGGAAGTATTGAGGGGTTCAGCAAGTTTGCAAAGGACAAAATGGCAAATTCTAGATGTAATATTTCAAGCTGATAAAAAGAAGCAAAGGAAGCAAATATGGAGTTTCAGATTTTTTTTTATAAACTTTCTCCTTGGCTATAGGATTGGTGCCAATGAATGACAGAACTGCCAGCATTGTCTGTTTACAAAGGGGATGAAGTAATTACATGGCAACTAGTTTAACTTCTCCAGGGCACAAATTAGAATTTATGCTGAGGAACAATATAAACCTTCAGTAAAAAGCAAACCGATTAATCACGAGGAATCGGCATGGATTGATTTGGTGAAAGTCACGCCACACTAACTTGACTGGATTTTTTTTTATTTTTGACCAGTACAAATGAAGCATTTGATGTAGGTTATGTAGATTTAAGCTAAGCTTTTGACAGCATCCTGCTTGACCAAGTAGTTAAAGAAATAACAGCTCACGGGATCCAAGGTCACAGTTTAAGGGTAAGGGGGAAATCTTTTAGGACCGAGATGAGAAAACCATTTTTCACACGGTGAATCCAGGTGAATCTCTGGAATTCTGTGCCATAGAAGGTAGTTGAGGGCAGTTAATTGGCTATATTTAAGAGGGAGTTAGATGTGGCCCTGGTGGCTAAAGGGATCAGGGGGTATGGAGAGAAGGCAGGTACAGGATACTGAGTTGGATGATCAGCCATGATCATATTGAATGGCGGTGCAGGCTCGAAGGGCCGAATGGCCTACACCTGCACCTAATTTCTATGTTTCTATTAAGATGGGGTGGATAGTAGATCCAAAGTTGGCAAGAACCCAGGGATTAAAAAAATGATTGGTGTTTTTGTGATTAGGAACTGTTTCTGATGGGGTTTCAGAGCACTCATTTATCCCTTGCTGTTTGTAATACTTGGATTTGGAGGGATTTAGACTTGGATATCGGGACACGATAAACAATTTTGCAACTGATAATAGGAATGGTAATGTGGTTGACAGTGCAGATGAAAGCTTTAGTCTCCAGAATGATCTAGATGGGTTCAATCAGAGGGTCACAAAAATGACAAATGGAATCCAGGCTGGAGAATTAGTAAAGTAATGCACTGGCAGAACGAGAATCATAGTTTGTGTTTGGAGTAGAGCAGACTGAAAAGGAACTGAGTTTAAGTGTATACATTTCTGTGTGACCAGGATAGATTCGGGAGGAAGGATCTATTTCCTTTTGCAGAGGGTGGGCCAAGTGGGGTAATTAAACAGCATCTTAATATTTGTGTTGCAAAAGTATTTGTCTGCATAATACAACACAACCTATCTGCAGGCCACTAGTTACCTCACTCAACGAGGTACATTACAATAATTGTGCCATTAATTTTGTTTCGTTTTTGACCAACACTAATTGAAACAATGGTGTGTGGCATACAATGGTACAGTAATTAGTAGACATGGGTTCAATCTTGATCTGTGATCATGGTTTACAGAGTTTACATGTTCGTCCAGTGACTGCATGAGTTTCAACTGGGTTCCCTGATTTCCTCCAGCATCTCACAGGTGTTGTGTAATGTTAATTGGCAATGACTACTAAATGGCAAAAAGAGTCGTGGTGAAGATGAAGGACATACGAGAAGGAAAGCAGGGAGATGAGGAGAAAGAGAATATAACAAGTGTGATTACTCTGCTGGGAGTTAGCACAGACCAGTGGGCTGAATTGCCTCTTCTGTCATATAAACTAAGTAACTTGCACTAATAATGTATCACCTACGTACTGCACTTTGCAAAGTTTGTCTTTTATTGCTTTTCTTTAACAAAAAATCCAAAAGCATAGATAAGGATATACAGTCATAACCCTTTCCCCAAGATGGATCAACTATTAGAAGTCATAGGTTAATGTGAGAGGGACAAAGTTCAAATGAGGTGGGTGGGGCAACTTATTTGCATAGAAGATGGCGAGTGCCTGGAACATGCTGCCAGTGGTAGTGATTAAGGCAGATACGATAGTGGCATTTAACAATTTTTGGATAAGCATATGTCTATTCAGGAAATTGAGGGGTATTGTTTATGTGCAGCCAAATTGGGCTTGGAATCGTATTTGACACAGACAATGTGGACTGAATGGTGTGTTCTTGTGTTGTACTGATCTGTTTTATGTAAAAATCGAATTCATTTTTCATAAATTCAATTTTTATATAAAACATTTATTTTATTTCATAATAATTTTATTTTAATTTGCATTTTTCAGTGGTAGTCTTACCCTTCCAATTAAAAAAAAAAAAAAACATTTGATGGTTATTATCCCCTTTTATTTCATGTGTGTTTTCTATTCAAAGGGAAAAAAATAATATGCCCGGTGGCATTACAAGCTTTCCCAATGTTTGTACTTGATGTTAAAAGAACAAACATTAACCATCTCCACCATTCTCTGTAAATATTACTGCAAGGTTTTACTGGGTTCGTAAAGCTCACTAGCTGGATTAACTTTCCTTTGAAATGAAACATTGATCCTGATCCAAATTGTCGAATAAACAGAACTTTGTCTGAACTTTTTCAAACAACAGCCTTAAAGCAACTTTTACAGATATAAAGCAAGAGTGAAATGAAATTAATAAAAGGAATTTGATTGTCAGTTACAGAGCTTAAGATCCATAATTTGGAGCTTTACTCAAAGAACGTTAACCATTGGACTGGCAAAGTACAATTACATTTTGAATGACTTTATCAGTAAAATAATATTTAAAATTAAAATTGCGTGCTCCTTTACTTTGCCCTTTCCCTTTATTGCTGGTTCTTTTTTAAAATTTCTTGTCAGTTTTGTAATTTTAGTTACTATTTTCTATTCACACAGCCTACTCTGTGTAAGTTAGGACATGCCACGAGCCAGGAATCACCTTCATCAAAGTGTTTGAAAATTGGCTTCAAAGCACATTTTCATTAAATCAAGAGATGTTAAGCGCTTTGAAGATGTTTGTAATTTTTTTATTAATTGGAAGCATGTTAGGTGAGTTATCCAATCGCACATGCTAACTGCCCGAGAGTACATAGATGAAATAAGCAATTTTGAGCAATTTGAAATGAGAAGTTCACATTGCTAAATAAATGTGTAAATTAAGAGCAGACTTTCCAGTTTCATGTGTGCATGTTAAAACATTATCTTTAAGAACAGGTCTTGTTTGGTTTAATCGTAAAAAACCCTTGTTCAATTACAAACAGTGGCAGATCATTACATGCTATGAAAGCCTATTTACAATCACTACTTGTGTTGCCTTAGAGGACTTCATTGACATGAGCCTTGACCTAATAACAGAGACAAATAATTCCATTAATTTGGGATTGAGATAAATCTATGTAGTTCTGAGCCTGTAGTAACGGGGCAGACCTTCATTGCCCTGAAACTGCAGGGCCATCTGCCAGTTGCTTGTTCCAGCATGGCCCCAGGCGCTGTTTTCTCTCCCGGCATTACAGCGTGGGTGAGAGCAGCATTGCGACTGTCTCAGCACAGACGGCCTGCTGTACTCGCAGAATGGTTTCGACAACCAGTATGGCTTCCCTCCCCAGGCTGTCAAGGCTACTGTCTTCAATATTCACGAACGCACACCAACACTTGGGACCTATCGAATAAAACAAAAGTACTGTTTTAAAAACTAAACACTCACTTGCAAAACAATTAAAAACATTGAAAAAAATAAACAATTAAATAAATTGAATCGATCTTTCTCCTGGCAGTCAATCTTTTCATGGGATTCCTGTGTTCATCCAGATTAAATTTGTCACATTCAGTGGCTGGATTCCCAATCTGAGTCGAGAAATATTTGGAAATTTGTGTTATTCGATTCTTGAATTGACTAATACATAGATAGGGTGGGCAGGGCAGCAGTGCTCCCAGTGGTTTAGGCCTATGCCAGAGAATGAAAGTGGAATCTGTTTGGGTGAAACCAGGGTATGTTTAATAGAGGCAGGAGAAACTGCAGAAGCTGGAATCTTCAGCAAAAGATAAAGTGCTGGGGGAACTAAGCAGGTCAGGCGGTATTTGTGGAGGGATTGGACAGACAACGTTTTGCATCGGGACCCTTCAGAATGTTCGAGAGAGGAAGAAGGGTCCCGAATCAAAACATTGTGACCTGCTGAATGACTCCAGCATTTTTTTATCCTTTCTTATTTCCTCCAGCCCAACAATTGTCTGAGATATCTACTCTCTACCAATTATGGCTTATTGTGGCGCCCTTTGCTTCATTATTAGTTGTGCCATTGCCTGGTAAGGCCAAAAGTAGATTTCTTCTCTTAAATCATAGAACAAAGAAATCTATGGCACAGGAACAGGTCCTTTGGCCCACAATGTCTGCCGTATATGATGCCAAGATAAAATCTTATCTGCCTGCATCTGATCCATATCCCTCCATTCCCTGAACGTGTATGTGTCTAACGGAAACTATTAACCGCCACTGTTGTATCTGCCTCCACCACCGTTCTGTCTCTCCTCAAAGAGTTCAGGAAACTTTATTTTGGTACCAAGCTTTTGAGTCATTTGTAGTTGAGTTTTGTCATGTGATTTGCCTGTGAATTGCATTGCACATAGTTATGTTACCAGACTATGTGAAGATGTTTTGGTTTGACTAACCAGGTCCTCTGCCTTTCCTTTAGATTCAAGATTTACACAGTGCACTTGCTAAAAGCCACCAGGCCACTAATTAATTTCATGAAACAAATCGCTGCTTACTCAGCAACCAGATCTAGAGGTAAAAGTCTGTGCAAAGGCCAGTGAAATCTTTAGGAGCTATAGGTGTTATGTTGAACAGTTAGACGGAGACGATAATAGATTTCCGTTACTTTAAAAAAACAAACTTGTCTATCATATTGCATTTAACTACCCAGAAAATGAGCAATTATTATGTAATGCCCTATTAATTTAAAAAAGATTATAAAAGAAAACTAGTTTTGCAGCTTGTCCTTGCAGATGAAGGCAGATTGACCTTTTGTCGTTCTAAATGTGTTGGATGTTTTCCAATTGTTGCTAGTATTAGAAACAGCAGTGCTTGGTAAAATATTTGCTGATTACACGGTGATTCTGCTGGTAAGAACAAACTTAAATGTACCTTCATTGAGTTTGCTGTTTTCCCATTTATTTTCCCAGCTAATTTCACCTCCTTTCCAAGACAGAGGTACATTGCCGTGGCTCTTTGAAAATCCACTTGCCTGAACCATGTTAAATCTGATCACAAATTTAAAGTATTAAAAGGCAATAAAAGAGTAATGAGTGGAGATGAGGATAGTATTTTTACGCAACAAATGGGAATTAATGTGGAAAGAATCATGTAAGGAGATAATATTCCATTTCTCAGAAGGGATCTTTATTTGTTAAGTGAAAGTGAACATTTTGCTGGACCACAAGGTAACAGCCAAGTTGGGTTAGCTCTATCGGCACAGCTGTTGGCTAAACTATACCACCACCATCTTCCCCAATTAAGTATTTTCTTCATAGAATAAATGTTCCCGTTGCATTGTTTTCATTTGAATGGTTGAGAATATCCGTCCAGCAAATGCTAAAATCTGCAGTATCTTATAGGAGCTGCAGAGTGTGTCGTTCTGAGAAATGCTCATTTCAGCGATGGTGTAAACCTCTGTTGCAATCTAATCTGAGTAATTTTCATGAGGGCTCTCCAAATCTCCCTATGTAACTTTAACCAATTATTCCACAGAAAGAAAATGTTCAAAGCATTATCTGAAAGGCTGGTGGCATTTGTTACAATCGTTGCTTTCACAGAATATTAATGTGTGTTCATAAAAATAAACTTTTTGGATTTGGGGAGTGGGCCAATTGGGTAACTCTGACTGCCAGCTCAGGCACAATAAGATGTCTGGCCTCCTCCTCGTGCCATATGATATTCTCTCTCGGTTTTCTGTCCTTCCACTCTGACATCAACCGCAGTAAATTGTATGTCTAAATGGCATCGTTTTTTGCATCTTGGCATGGTGATGTTGCAGCAGTGAGCTTGCTGCATTATTAAACTGTAGCTAAAGGTGCAGAAATCCCTGCACAACAGCTGTGAAATCTCCATTAATTAAATCATCAGATTTTTTAAAAATATCCAGACAGTAATGGTGTCCACAGATGATCATACAAGTTCATCCTGTTCACTAGTTCCTTTGATAGTCTATTGATTTTACCTGGTCTGGCCATGGTTGGTGCATAACTGGGCTCTGAAGTGGTCCAGGAAGCTATTCACTTATGCCAAACTGGCATCTTAAACCAAGAAAAGAAATTAGTCTGGGTGGATCATCTGGCATCGACCTTGACAGTGGATTTGAAAATGACAGGCCACTGCAAATTTCTCCATATAAACAACTTTGAACTGGTGTCTAAATTGAGTGACCTGTCCCTAGTTATTGCAACAACCTAATGCAGCTTACCTCACTGAATCGCACCTGACAGACGATGTGCTAGACGTTCCATCGCAACCCCAGGTTTGTCCTGTCTCATTCACAATACGGACAAACTACAGGGCAGAATGTTGGTAAACAGACTGGAGTCCTCAGCATTAACTCCAGATGTTTGAAGTCTCAGATCAACCCTGGAAGATGAAACCTGATTACCCCCATTCCGTGCTCCCTCAGCAGATCAGTCAATGCTCCTCCGTGCTGAATAACACTTGGAAGAACAACTGAATGTAGTAGGAGGATCTATTCTTGCTTAGTTAATTTGTTGTCCATTGCCTAGTGCACCTTTGAATTGTCCAAATGTAACCAAAGAGCTGATCTCCACAGGCATGATGAAAGCATTTGCCCTTGACATCAGATGACTGAGGCATAATCATGCTGTAACTCCATTTATGTTTGCAGATGACACCACTATAGTAGACTGGATCTCAAACAATGATGAGATGGAGTACAGGAATGAGACTGAGCTTAGTAACATGGGGCAACAACCTTCCTGCATGGCAGCAAGATGAAGGAGCTACTTATTGATTTCAGAAATGAAGTGGTGCACACATCCCAATCAGCATCAATGATGCCGAGGAGGAGATGGTCAAGAATTTGAGCGCAAAAAGCATCAACAATTTATCCTCAACCCACATATTAAAGCTACAGCCAAGAAAGCAGACCAATGCCTTTACTTCCTCAGAAGGCTAAGGAGGCCTGGCATGTCTTCAATGACTCATACCAACTTTCACAGATGCACCCTGAAAAGCATCCTATCAGGTTGCATTACAGCTTGATTTGGTAACAGCACTGCCCATGACCATATGACATTGCAGAGAGTGGTGGATAGAGCTCAGTCCAGCACATGAGCCAGCCTCCTCACTCACTCCCATCATTCCCCAATCTCTCTCTCTCTCTCCCCATACTTCACGTTGCCTAGGGAAAACAGTTAAATACTATTTTCACCCCGGTCATTCCCTCTTCTCCCCTTTTTTTCTGTAGTGCAAAAGATACAAAAGCTTCAAAGCACGTAGCACCAGATTCATGACAGTTTCTTCCCTACTATTATTAGACTGCTCAATGGTCCTCCCCTAAGCTAGTATGTGGCCCAATATTCCAATGTACCTCATTGTGGACTTACACTTTATTATTTGTATGTTCTCTGTTACACTATATTCTGCACTCTGATATTTTTCTCTTTGCACTACCTGTTGTACTTGTGTATGGCTAGATTGTGCTCATGTAAAGTGTGATTTAAAGGATAGCACACATACAAAGCTGTTCACTGTATCTTGGCACCTGTGACAATAAAAAAAAAACAATACCAATACCAAATCTTGATTTAAAATTAGTGTGGAATCACCTTTTACATAAAGGAAGATGCCCTGGTTATCAATCGTCACAGCCCTAAGACAATGTTGCAGAAATTCATCAGGGAAGTATCCCATGGCAATCATCTTCAGCTGTTCCACCAGTAACCTTGAATCATCAGACTGGAACTGGAGAAGGTCACTGATGATTGAACAATGCTGTAATTTTTCATTCGCAATTCCTCAATGTTGAAACAGCCCATACCTGCACCGTCAGCTTTCGGGTATGGCCTGATCAGTGGCAAATAACACTTTTGCTGCACAAGTATCGGGCGATGACCAGCTTCAACAGGCCTAACTACTAACCTTCTAGACGTAATTGCATTATCAGCAAGTCTCTCTATTGACATTCTGAACCAGTCGCACAAATACCGAGGTCGGAGGCTCGATATCTTGCGGAATCACCTTCTGATGCCACAAAGCATTTCCACCACCTATAAGGCACGTCAGAAGTGTGTTGGATTTCTTCCTACTTATCTGGATGCCTATACCTCCACGACTTCTAAAGCTGCTTTTGACAAAAGGACAAAACGTTCTACTCAATCGACACCCGATCTATCCTTGATATTGATTATATCTACCATCGACGTACCTTGGCTTAGGTATATGTCTTCTGCAAATACAGATACTTGGGTGATTGAGATGTCCTGACAGCACCTCCCACATCCATGACCTCCACCATGAAGATGGACAAAGGCAGCATGCTTCTGGGAACACTGCGACATGCAACCCTCACTGCAAGTTGTGCATTGACCTGGAACATATACCTTCATTCCTTCATTGTTGATGAATCTAAACCCAGGACACCCTGCCCAAGTATGTTCTGGGAAGTTTAGTTTCATTTTAGTTTAGAGATACAGCACAGAAACAGATCCATTCGGCCCTCCGGGTCCGCGCCGACCAGCGATCCCCGCACATTAATACCCACTAGGGAGAATTTTTTTAATTTACCAAGCCAAATAACACACAAACCTTTACATCTTTAGAGTGTGAGAGGAAACCGAAGATCTCGGAGAAAACCCATGCAGGTCACGGGGAGAACATACAGACAGCACCTGTAGTTGCGATCGAACCCGGGTCTCCGGCACTGCATTCACTGTGAAGCAGCAACTCTACCAATATGCTGCCCAAGAAATGGACAAGAAATGTTAATTCTAGCAATGCCCACATTCTGAACACCAATTAGAATAAAAAGTTGAATGTGTCCACCTTTCCCATCTGTTATTGTGTCCACCCTCCTGTCTTTTGCAATTTGTTTCAGTTTAATACATGTGTTTTTCTTTGCATATTTCAACATTTTAAAATGTTAGCAATATGTTTTTGGTTAGATTTTTACCAGAAATTGTTGATTGATTGACTCAATGGGGCCAACATGACCTCCTCCATTTAAACATGAAACCTGGAAAGTTCTTATCCAGTATAACTATAACTGTTTGAATTGATCCAGGTTTGAATGTTTTTAAAATGTTGAAATGTTCAGAAAATTTCAGAAGGATCTGAATGGAAAAAGCACTAGATTTATTTAGAAATAGGAATACTTTATTGTCAAGTCAAGATAGATTATTGTCATGTGTCCCAGATAGGACAATGAAACGGGACTGTGGGACCCCATCCAACCCCTTCCGAAGTCCACAATCATTTCCTTGGTTTTGCTGATGTTGAGAGCCAGGTTATTGTGCTGGCACCATTTGGTCAATCGGTCGATCTCACTTCTATACTCTGACTCGTCACCATCAGTGATTCGTCCCACAACAGTGGTGTTGTTGGCGAACTTGATGATGGAGTTCGCACTATGTCCGGCTACGCAGTCATGAGTATAGAGTGAGTACAGCAGTGGGCTGAGCACGCAGCCTTGAGGTGCTCCCGTGCTGATTGTTATCAAGGATGACACATTTCCACCAATACGGACGGACTGTGGTCTGTGAATGAGCAAGTTGAGGATCCAATTGCAGAGGGATGCGCAGAGACCCAGATCTGAGAGCTTGGTAACCAGCTTGGAGGGGATGATGGTATTAAATGCCGAGCTGTAGTCAATGACTAACAGCCTGATATATGAGTTTTTGTTGTCCAAGTGGTCCAGAGCGGAGTGGAGAGCCAGTGAGATTGCATCCACCGTTGATCTGTTGTGGCGGTAAGCGAACTGCAGTGGGTCCAGGATTTTGTCGAGGTATGAGTTGATTTGCGCCATGATCAACCTCTCAAAGCATTTCATCATCACAAATGTTAGTGCCACTGGTCGATAGTCATTGAGGCACGTCACCTTGCTCTTCTTGGGCACCGGCATTATTGATGCCCTTTTAAAGCAGGTGGGACCTCAGACCTCAGAAGTGAGAGGTTGATAATGGCTTCTACCCACGAGGCCTCAACCCGGGCTTCTACGCGGTGATCCGGGAGGTATCGAGACCGCGGCGCCTCGATAAAGGCCTCCGGCTGCGTTCCCAGTCCGCGGCCTGTCGGGAAGCCTTCTGGCCGTAATTTACTATATTTTTTTTTAACATGGAGAGTATGTGTTCTTATGGAATTTTTTAATGAATTGCCACTGTTTAGTTGCACGCAGGAGTCAGTAGATATGCCTCGGGGCAGGCCTGCAGATTTTCCCTCCTCTGTGGGAAGGATTTCCTCCTCACATTTCAACCTTGGAATGCTCTGTGGAGAAATTGCAGTTTCAGACTGCAACTGTTCATTACTTTGCTCGAGTTGATTTCTGCCTCTTCACTTCAGTATTGATTAGACTTGGTAAAGATAATTAGCCAAAATAATGGGTCGAGTGTGGCTAAGACTGGTTCAGAAAGTTAAACTTTTTTGCACTGAGGCTTTCAATGTGAACTGTAGCAAATGCAGATACGTTGACTCGGGTATTTTGAATTCCTGAAAGAGCTGCACAAATTCACATTGGTTGCAAGCCTTGTGCTCTGTTCGCGTTCTGTAGAGTAAGTTTAATTGGGAGAGTGCCAAAGCCAATGGATTAAGTACTGGCATCAGAAAAGTTTAACCAACATTTGTGTTTGCATTTGACTCTAGGCATTCGTCCTCCTATTATGAATGGCCCCATGCATCCACGCCCCCTGGTGGCACTGCTGGACGGCCGGGATTGCACCGTAGAAATGCCCATTCTAAAAGATGTAGCAACAGTGGCTTTCTGTGATGCACAATCCACACAGGAGATTCACGAAAAGGTGAGTACAGGAATATCTGGATTGAAACACTTTAACTTTTGTTGGCTAAATGAAATTATTACAAAGCCTTGCAGTTCAAGTATTATAATTAAATGTTTAACATCTGTTTTATTTTACTATTGACAGCAATTAGCATCTCAGATATTGCTCTGAAATAGTTATGGAGTTAAAAAGGGAAAATACTGGAAATATTCAGCCGGTCAGGCAGCATCTGTATGAAGAGAAACAGTTGATGTTTCAAGTTAACGCCTGATCTACTATTTCCAACATTATTTTTATTTTTCACAACCATGACAGCTTTTCCAGTGTACAGGGAGCAAACATTTCCTCAAGTTAAATGTTGGGAAGACTGAGATTGCCATCTTCTGTCCCCATCATAAATTCCATTCCCAAGCCCTTGACTTTCTCACATAATCCTCTTAAATTGAACCATAGTCTTGGTGCTATAGTAGAACAAGTCTTGAGCCTTGGGTGACATGAAGATGGCCTACTTTCATTTCCTAACCCTGGCTCATTCTGTTGACACATTATCCGGCCAGACCGTTACTTCCCAGACCTGAGGAGTCCAATGTGCTTTTGGCTACCATCTCTCATTCTAGTATCTATAAAGTTCATAGAATCATGGAATTGTCGTGGACAAAATCAGCCTTTACAGCCCACTGTGTTCATGCCAACCATAATGCTTATCTATCTTAATCTCATCTTCCCACATTAAGCACATGCCTCTCTATGCCCTTCCTACCCGAGTACCTGGTCTAATGCTTTTAAATGTTATAATAGTGTTTGCCTCTATCACCTCTGGTCTCTTGTTCCAAATATTGTTCACCCTCAGTGTGATAAGCATACCCTTCAGATCTCCTTTAACATTTTACCCTTCTCATTTAAACCTCCACCCCCTAATCCTAGATTGCCCCAGGGCAAACGATTGAGACGATCGAGGAAGTCAAGTCAAAAGTGTTTAATTGTCATATGTACTGACAACAGAACAATATAATTTCTACTTTCAAAAGCATTACCGACATGTAAACACAATACACATGGATGAATATAAGAATTTAAAAAATCAATAAATTAATAACTGCAACATTAGTGCAAAAATTCCCAAAGATTTTAGTGCAACCGAAGGCTTTCCATAAAAGTTCATAATTGAGGTTAGTGTTATGTAGTATTCAAGAGCCTGATGGTGTTGCAAAGGAGCTGTTTTGAGCCTGTCTGTCACGGTTTTTTTCGGACTCCAATGCCTTCTTCCCGAGAGTAGGAATGAAATGAGAATGCAAGGGTGGCGTGTGTTTTTGAAGAGATTAGCTGCCTTTTTGAGATCTCTGCAATGGAAGGGAAGTCAGTACCTGTGATGGACTGGGCAGTGTCTACCACTCTCTGTAATCTCCTTCATTCCTGGGCATTTCACTGCCTAACCAGGACGTGATGCAACCAGTCAATATGCTCTCTATTGTGAAAATGCACTCATAATTTTATAAACTCCTCAGCTGCCTACATTCCAATAAGAATAAATCTAGCCTATACAATCTCTTCTTACAACTGTAGCCTTTATTCAAAGCAACATCCTGGTAAATCTCTACTGCAGGTACACAAAATTGCTGGAGAAACTCAGCGGGTGCAGCAGCATCTATGGAGCGAAGAAAATAGGCGACGTTTCGGGCCGAAACCCTTCTTCAGACTGATGGGGGGTGGGAGGGGAGAAGGCAGGTAGGACCCAAAACACGTCGCCTATTTTCTTCGCTCCATAGATGCTGCTGCACCCGCTGAGTTTCTCCAGCAATTTTGTGTACCTTCGATCTTCCAGCATCTGCAGTTCCTTCTTGAACAAATCTCTACTGCAGTCTCTTTTGCTACCACATGTTTCCTGTAGTGGCAACCAAAACTATACACAGCATTCTCAGTGCAGTCCATTCAATGTTGAGCACAACTGCAAGTTGACATCCCAACTTTTATAGTGAATTCTTCAGCCTATAAAGGCAAGCATACCAAATGACTTTCTTACTTCCCTATCCAGTTGTGTCACCACTTTTAGGAAGTTATAGATAGATTTATACCCTAAGGTGTCTACATCCATGCTCCTAAGGTGTCTGCCATTTAATTGTATGTGCCCTAACAGATTTGACCTCCCAAAATGCATTACCTCACTCTTGTCTGGATTAAGATCATCTGCCAACTCCTTGCGCAACTTTCCAGCAGATCCATGTCCCACTGAAGAAGGTGTTCAGGACCAAGACGATGCCTATTCACTCCATGGATGTATTATTTCAGCACTAATTATAATAATAAATTTTATTTATGGGCGCCTTTCAAAAGTCTCAAGGACACCTTACAGAATTTAACAAGAGTAAAAGACATATAATCGGAGTAAAATAAATAATAATGACATCACCAATACACAAATTAAAGACAGAATTCGATCCAAAGACAAAAAAATCAAAAACACAACGTGAAAAGAGAGCAGCGGCAGCTAAACCGCGCCAGTGTCCACTCTCCCTTCCGACAGCCATCTTGGACACAAACTAAAATAATCACTTACACACAAAAATCATCCCCCCACAATGGTTACCACTGTGGGGGAAGGCACAATGTCCAGTCCCCATCCCCAGTTCTCCCAAAGTCAGGCCTATTGAGGCCACCGCTATTGCCTCTACGGAGGCCCGATGTTCCTGGCCGTTCTCGCCGGTTGATGTTGCCCCGGCGTCGGGAGAGTCCTCTCAGCGGCTGGGCCACCTGGAACGGCCACTTCCTTACCGGAGACCGCGGCTTCCGAAGCTGCCAAGACCGCGCCTGTTTGGAGCTCCCAGGTTCCCGATGTTGAAGTCGGTGCCGCCCGCTCCGCAGACCCGCAGCCCGGAGGTGTTGAACTCGGCGGTCACAGCTTACCGGGAAGTTACCCCCTTCCCCCCACATTAAAAAGTCTATTTCTGCCACAAACAAAACACAGGACTCATTAGAACTACAAAAAAAAAGTGAATTAAACGGACGGCTGCTGGTTAGCAGCCGTCCCCCAAGATGGCTCCTCCTCCTCTTTCTTTTATTCAAGATTCTCTATCTTTAAACAACCTCTTTCCTCCATTGCCAGTTTTTGTGTTGCTTGCAAATTTATTAATTGTACCGAGGACATTATCATCCAGTAATGTCCCAACACTGTCCCCTGTGGTACACCACTTGTTACAGATTTCTCGTCAGACAGTTAGAAAATTACCCATCTGCCACTACACTCTGCCTCCTATCACATGACCAATTTTGGATCAGGTTCATCAACATGCTTGAGATGCATTGTGGGTTAACCATCTGAACTTAAAACTTCAGGTCAACCAGCCACGTCTTGGCTCCTAACGTCCAATGTAGCAGCCACTCATTACTTTATAGCCTACACTGGTTTTCAGTCATGAACACATCAATTATAAAATTCTTATCCATGATAAAATCATTCCTATGGGTCATCTCTCTCCACCTCATTTTGGTTATTCTGTCATTGTACATTCTGTTGGACCTCATGATTTTTGCGCTACAATCTTGCTTCTTCTGCAGTTTTGTGCTCATTATATTTGTTGTTGTCTTTATCATTACTGAGTGCCTACTGTTTATTCCGAGCCTCATATCAACAAAGAATTTCATTGCACCCAATGTGTATGACAATAAACAAATCTGATTTTGATTGGGGGGAATTTCTTCACTGAATCCGTTTGCCTTTGCATTGCCCCTTCCTTAGTTTGGCAGAACGTCAGCCTCTCATCGGGCTATCTCCTTAATAGCCTCGGTGCTAGATTTTATTTCAATATGGGTCCCCTGAAGTGACATTCTTATCATATTTATCTTCCTTGACAACTCGAGTTGTTTGTCAAACAGTGCTGGATGAGCAAAAATTCCCCTGATTTAACTATTAACTAGATATTTATTCTAACTATCCTAGATATTTAGGACAAAAGTGGTGTTTTTCACTCCCAGTCAGAACCAGTGATAATCAAACGCTTTCCATTATTTTTGGACGATTGCATGCCGCCTTTGTGACCTGTTTGGTTCTGGTACTTATGGAATTATTATTTCCATTTCTCTCTTAACTAATTAGCTATCAAAATCCTTGTCCAGGTCTTGATACCTGCAGACCTATCTGTTTTTGGCCATTTCCTCTTCAGCTGTTTCATTCTAATTTAGAAATGATCTAAAATTTGCATGTTGTTCAAAGCAGTAACACACTGTGCATAACTTACCAGCTAGTAGTCAATGGTTCCACATGAATAGGTTGGACAGCCTATTTAAATTCAACGAAATAAACAATGTGCAACTAAAACAAGGTTGGTTTTAAAAATCAGATCATTGCAGAAACATTTAGTTCAGCGATGTCCAATTGGGAACGTGCTGCTTGGCTGGAGTGTGTTCCCTGTGAAAGCAGCAATGATTGTTCATGAAAGCTTGTGACAAATGTGAGCGTTGCACCACCTTAAAATGGACGGCAAACAGGTTGGAATGCAAGTAGCCCTCCAATTCTATGCCATTAGTGAAGAATGTAGTGGAGAAGGACTGGGTGACGTTTCAGGTCGAGACCCTTCTTCAGATTTTGGGTTGTTCACTGTCATTGGAATCAAACGAGGAATCTCCCTGCTTAATAATATTTGGAGCACCTTCACCAGTGAATCTGTTCAGTAGGGCAATAAATATTGGTCTTGCTGACAGTGCACACATATTGTGTGTGAGTTGAAAGGCGGTTCACCCCAAGCTCATCACTGTTGACCTACATTGACTTGCAATACAATGATTGTAATGGTGTCCACTGAGTACTCTGTTTACATATATGTTGTGCTGATGCAATAAGCCAGTTCGGTATTCCGACTGCGCTTGCACAGGTCATAGGTCGATCTGGCTAAACACTCGCGGCGAACGTTCCGCTGCATGGGTGCAGACCTGCATCTCATCCCTATTAAGCCGCCGCTGGGCTGTCCCCGTTCCGTCCCGAGTGTCCCGTCCGGGGCGGCCCCGGGCTAGTGGGAGCTGGACGGGAGCGTGGAGGAGGGGGCGTCAGCTCCAGCTCGGTTCTGCCTGTCCCGGCGGGGCGCTGGCCCATCGCAATGGCGGCCCAGGCCCACAGGCGGCGGGACAGGCAGAGTCGAGCTGGGGGCCAGCGCCTCCCCTCCTCGCTGGCTGCGGGCCTGTGCCGACACTCCCGTCCGCGGACATCTGTATAGAAAACCCTCCTTCAGACTTCCTACACATTAGACTTTTGCGCCGTGGTTGGGATGGATGGGAGCTGGGGTTTCCGTGGGCGCAAGGGACAAATGGCCTAAAGTTTGCGTTGAGTGAACTGAGTAATCTTCACGTCCTCGCCGTACACCGGCATTTTGTGAGAGTGGTTGGATCCCTTCTTCAGCTCCGCCAACGTTGGTCACATTATCCGGACAGGTGGCGGGAGATCAGGAGCTGATGTGAGGCATCGGCGATGCTCTGGAATCCTCGTCGTGAGCAGTGGGGTTGAGGAAGCAGCGTCCGACCCAGGGAGTAGAGGTGTCAGTTCCTCCAGTGACAAGCGGAGAGGCCGCTCACCTGTCGGGCGCTGACTCCTCGATCCTGGGATCCAACCACTCTCACAAAATGCACCAGTGTAGGACGAGGACGGTAAGAACACTCAGTTCGCTCAATGCAAACTTTAGGTCATTTGTTCCTGTGGCTGCATAAATCTCCAGCGCAGTCGAGACGATGAGGTTCTGAGGTTGCATTCTCTCGATTGAGGACATTTTCTCGACTCCTAGAAGCAATGAGCCAAGGCTTTATCAATGGTTGTGTAACTAAAACCTCTCTTCCCCCACCTCTCACTGTCTCTCCCTATCTCCCACTCGCATCTACCCCCTCTCTCTCGCTGTTACACCCCGCTCTCCCCCGATACCAGGCACCCCATTCGCTTTTTTTATTCTCGAATGACCTTTGAAAAATCCCATGATTCCTTGCGTTTTTCGGAATACCGAACTCGCTTATTAAGCATTTCATTTTGGGACAAATGACAGTAAAATACTCTTCATGCTCTCTCTTGAAGGTTGTCATTCTTGTTTTCAAATCCCTGTATGTTCTCCCTTCCTTATTTTCTTAGTAGTCGCCTTCAGACCAATAACCCGCCAAATTATCTGAGCACCTCTAATTATGAATTTCCGATCACACCTCAATTTATATCTAGCAGCCAAACCTATAAATCTAGAATCATCAGGTTCTTGAACTGACCTGCACAACTCTATTTCTGCCTCGGTAATGGAACATTTCCCTATCATTTCTTGCACTACCGTCACTTTGTTTCTATTGTGATTTGCTACAAGCAAGATTTTCATTGTACCTGTACTTCACTGTAATGGAGCACATGACAATGAACAAATTAGTGGGCGGCACGGTGGCGGAGCGGTAGAGTTGCCGCCTTGCAGCACCGGAGACCCGAGTTTGATCCCGACTACAATACTGGGTTCAATCAGACAGCACTGTCTGCACAGAGATTGGACTTTCTCCTGGGACCGCGCTTGGGTTTTCTCCGATATCTTCGTTTTCATTCCACACTCCAACGATGTACAGGTTTGTAGGTTAATTGACTTGGTGTTAGTGTAAATTTGTCATTGTTATTAGCTCTACTGGTTCAGCAAGAATTGTCTTTTCTTTGATAACGAGCTTGTAAGATACTTGGATACCTTAATGGTGTGAGACAAAACGGTGCCGTTGTTTATGTCAATTAAACCTCATTATTAATAATTCAGTTCTCATTAGTAAAATTCAGTTTTGTAATTGCTGATCTCTGATTATGAGATTATCTACAATTGAATCAAAAGTTCTTAAAAGTGGAACAAATGTTAAATAGAGCACTCAGTTTTTTGTGCATGATTTTGTCTCTGTCTTTAATGATTTTTATTTTAAAGCAATTAAAATTAGATTAAGATCTGTCCTGTATTCAATCGATACCATTTTGATAGTTAAACCACAAGAAGAATAATGACCGCATTATTCAAAGATTGAATCACTGAGAAATCACTGAGAAAATCTTAAATTGGTCAATTTTGAAAGAGACGTGACTGTCAGCAAGTTATGGGCCAAATGCAAGCTTTATGTACAGTAATACCTTACAAGTCAGAAATTTTGGAATGGATTGGGTTACTGCAAATCCTCTTCCAGGTTTACAAATAGAAGAAAGTTTGTATCCCAATGTCAGAATGTTCTCTTGCATGAAGTCTTTTTTTGTGAGAACAACATATTTAAAGCATTTTTTTTAAATACAAAGGATTTTTACGAATCATTAAGTGGTTTGCAACATTTTGGGATTTTTAAGTGCCCATGTGGATTCAATACTGTGACCCTGTACTGCAGGATATTGTTACTGCAGTAATAGCTCATAAGCTTTGTTCTCTCTGTTACTGATTACAAATTGAAGTGCAGAGTGTAAGAAAGCAACAATTCCATGAATGCCTTCTTTTGTGTGTGACTCCACATTGCTCATTCAGCCATCTCAGCTGGAGAAGTCTAATAGAACAATGGTGAAATAATTGTTCACTTTCGTAGCCAATTCATTTCCCTGCCAACTTCACAGAAAGCATCTCTGCAAAACTTGGTTCCAACTTTATTTAAAAATGCAGAAAATGAATAGAGACAAAGTGCAGGGTGGGTGTAAATTGCTTCTGATGTGTGAAGTATGTTACTACAAAAAAACATATTTTATGGGAGGGGGGGAAACAAGTTTCAGCCCCGCCCTCCTGAGTGGTGAAGGGTGGGTGATGGTGATTCTTCTCTTATCACAGACAAACTCATGAAAGGAGAAGAACGTGGGAATGATTGTGGTTCATTTTTTAGGTACGTGGACAACAGTGCGTAGGCAACACATTCTTTGAATCTGTGTTCTGACGTGTGCTAAGACTCGCCAGAAATGTGAACAAATTGCTAGCGCTTCCAGAATAGTTCATCCACTTTAGTAACTTTGGTGGTGAGGGGAGGGGAAAGGGCAATTCTTGTTTATTTTAGCCTATGTTTTTGGAGGAGACTGCTCCAGAGTTCAATAGTTGATTTCAAGCGTCCTGTAATTGGTGTTGGATTTCTGATTCAGAGTGAGACATCTGTTGCAGGTTTCTGGTCACGTCACATACACCGAGGATAAAGTGACTGTGTCCCCACCCTTGCACAGATTGCATGCAGGGCATCTCCTCCCCAAAGTTGGATTTATTATGTGCAACTCTCAGCCAGAAATTGGGGACTTTAAGAGCCTATATCTTGTGTTAATTGTGTGGAACTTCTACTTGTATGATCCCATGAATGTATAAAACAAACCATGCCACATGGAAGAGATTGAAAACTGGTTGTACGGATTTTGTTTGTGTGCTTGGCAGCTCAGGCTGGTGATAATATCATAACAGCTACACACCAGGGATCATCTTAAAATGTTGATATCACAAAAATCACCAGAACTTTCTGGATGCTTTCCTTGAATGCAGTATGGAGAGCTTAGACCGACAACAAATTCCCATTCATTGATTTAATTTGTTGCATTTAAATGCAGCTGCTATGATGTGCTGTTGCATTACTGATTTGCAACACTTGTTCGGGTGTTTTTTGTATAAAATTGTAGTGTGCAACATGTGTCGTGTCATTTTAGATGCTGTGCCAAGATTAAAGCCATATACATGTGAGGCTGGCTGTGTTTCAGCAACTATTGATAGCAATTGTGATGATTGTCCCAGAGGAAATCGATTTAATTTAGAGATACAGCGTGGAAACGGGCCATTTAGCCCACCGAGTCCATGCCGACCATCGATCACCCTTCTGCCAGTTTTATGTCATCCCACTTTTGCATCCTACAAACGCGGGGACAATTTACAGAAGCCAATAGGGGGGTTGCACGAAAGGTCACTGGGTCAGAGGGCTCGACGCACGAAGCCGCTAAAACCAACTGGAAGACATCCATCACTTCCGGTACATGTTATTAATGCTAGAAACGCGTACTTTCCTACCTGTTGAAAACCGCCAAAATGTTGAATTTTTGCGCTGAAAAAAATTGTGGGAGTCGGGGTAAGTGTGGGAGACATGTACCCAACTTTAGAATTCCAAACGTGAAGCGAAATGAAGGTATAGAGAAGCGAGAACTGAAGGGACTACAGCAGCTAAAGTGCTTGGTAAACATTGAAATTATTGGGAATTATCGCGTTTGCTCACTGCATTTCATCAAGTAAGGCATTATTTGTGTTTTTCTTGATTCCTTTGGTATCTAAAAATTCTCAGAAGTGATAAATCTGGCTGTAAATTTTTCTTCAGATGCGTTTTCATTTTGTATGTAAAAACCCACGAGAACCATGGGCGATTTAAAAAAAATTACAGCCAGATTTATCACTTCTGAAACTTTTTAGATGCCAAAGGAATCGAGAAAAAACACAAATAATGCCTTACTGTTGATGACATGTAGTGAGCAAACGGTCAATGTTCGCCAAGCACTCTGGCTGTTGTTGTCCCTTCAGCTCTTGTTTCTAATCTACCGTTATTTCTCCTCACTTTTGGAATTCTGAAGTATGCTAAATATCTCACACACTTATCCCGATTTCCATAATTATTTACAGCGCAAAAATTGACAATTTCAGCGGGTTTTAACGGGCCCGCTACGCTGGAAACAATGGTAAGTGCCTATCTGCAGTTCATCGCGTGTAATCCATTTGGAGTAGCCTAGCAACAGTACGGGTCATGGGTCGTGACCCGACTGCCGTGAAACCTCCCGATACACCTACAAACTCGTATGTCTTTGGAATGTGGGACAGAACCGGAGCATACACAGAAAACCCACGAGGTCACAGGGAGAACGTACAAGCAGTGTCTGTAGTCGGGAGCAAACCCAGGTCTCTGGTGCTGTGAGGTGGCAGCCCTACCGCATATACCCTGCCAGGTTGTGCCGAACAGAGCTGAGTGGACTGAGTTAGTGAAGACCTCTGGTGGTCTCTCTTCTGATGCTTGCTCCTTTCCCATCATCTCCCACATACTATTTTTGTTTATTTCCAAATTACAAGTTATAAAAAGCTTGAAATCTGTCATGACCTGTGGACTTCTTATAGTCAACTATTCCCATTGCTGCTGGTGACCTCTTGTGTAGCGCTTTCTCCTGCATCCTAAGCATAGTTGAAAACACTGAATTTTTGAGGTTTTAGGTGACCACTAGGCTGCATCATCCTTTAACTGTGAACCAGCAGACTTTCTTCAAGATAAATGAAACACGTGAAAGCAGTGGCTTTGTCACCCGAGTTGCACTTGGTCGTAGTGGACTGGAGATGCAGCAGGTCAGGACACAGGAACAAGGAGAATATTATTCTCCTCTACCTAGAAAGAAGAAATCAGAAATGAAGAGGGGTCTCGACCAGAAAAGTCACCCATTCCTTCTCTCCAGAGGTGCTGCCTGGCCCGCTGAGTTACTCCAGCATTTTGTGTCTAAATCAGAAATGATGTTATGTCTCTGCCTGTCCAGAGCTGCAAAGGGTGGGTCCGGCCATCTTGCTGCAGAATGGCCCTTTTTAATTGGTCCATGCTATATTTCCTGTCCCTCAAAGAAAAGTTTGAGTAGTAGAACACTTTCTCTCACATTTCCATCGTTGCCCATTTGACTCTTGCCATTTACCTACACAAAGAATTAACTTGCAGTGGGAGCTTGTGCCACCAGACTACCCTTGAGGAGGCTGTGCTGGGAAGAGATTGTCATCCATCTCCCTCTGATGGGAGATTTGTGGATATTCAGTCCAAACGTCATGGTAACGCAGGATTCTCTGTTCCACTGGGTGTTTCTAGAAATGCACTGAGACAGACTTTAGAGATACAACGTGGAAACAGGCCATTCGGCCCACCGGGTCTGCGCCGACCAGCAATCACCCAATACATTAGTATTATCCTGCACACAAGGGACAATTTACAGAAGTCAAGTTGCTGACAAATCTGTACACCTTGGGAATGTGGGAGGAAGCCGGAGCACCCAGAGGAAAACCCACATGGTCACAGGGAGAACGTACAAATTCTTCAGACAGCACCTGTAGTCTCTGGTGCTATAAGACAGCAACTCTATCGCTGCACCACTATCTACCTTCAATATGTGCAGATATCAGCAGCTGCTGGAAGATCATCAGCTGGCTGAGAGATGCCTTTTTTTATAGTGCAAGGAGCTGCCTTCAAAGAAGTGTTGTGGACTGACACATTCCCAGGTGCAGGCAGGCCAACGTGTGAGGAACAAGCAGAGACCTGATGCAAAGACTGCAATTTCAGGCTCTCCTGAACATGATGCAAATTTGCTCATGCAAAGCCTTTACTTCTGACACTGTGGACCCCGTGCAGGAGAGAATGAATCCTGATAAAGCGGGCAAAGCAATCTGCACAGCATCACTTTGGCACTTATTTTCAGGGGCATTACAATTTCAAGACAACTTCTATTGAGTCCTTACAGTGACGAAAATGCACATATACATTGCCCTTCTCGTGAACTTTTGTTTCCCAACTACCAGTTCCTCCATTTGATTATCATCGCTGTTTGTATTTCGTCCTAAATTAAATTTGATCCGCATGTTTTTTGCATCCATCATAACATTTGCCAATTTCAGCTTTCATTACATTGTTCACATGTGTCCCTTCCTCTAGCCACCTGTTCCTGAAAACCATATGGACATTTTTTTCTCTCCAATCTCAGCTCTGCATTCCTCCCCTGTAAAATACTCTGTAACTGTGGATTCACCCCAAATTGTCGATGAATGATTCACGTGAACATGATGCAGATATGCACTGAAGTTGATGATGTACAGGATTTCAAAAGAGATTTAGCTCTCATCGCTAAAGGAATCAAGGGATATGGGGATAAAGCAGGAAAGAGGTACTGATTTTAATGATCAGCCATGATCATATTGAATGGAGGTGTTGGCTCGAATGACCTAATGACCTATTCCTGCACCTATTTTTCTATGTTGGCATATTGCTGTCACATGCACATTGTGTCATTGATTTTTATCCTGCACATAGTTTACAAACCACTAGAGTATGCCTTACTGGCACCCAAGCCAGGAGACTGCATACTATTTCCAGAAGCGTATCTGCAATCATTCATTACAATCGCTCCACTGTTAAACCTCTACTCCAACAGGAGCTATACACTGTGGACGGCTTGTTGTTATCATATATTGTCTTTCCTCTGATTGGATAGCATGCAATAAAAAAACTTTTCCCTGTACCTCGGTAATGTGACAATAAACTAAACCAACTCATCTGCATTCAGTGCCAGGTAAGCTGAAATTGTATCTGGCTAAATAGTTGAGTGCAGAGATACTGCGTGGAAAAGGGCCTTTCGACCCACCGAGTCCACACTGGCCATTGATCACTCATTCTCACTAGCTCTATGCATCAATTTTTGGGTTCACTCCCTACGCGCTTGGGGCAATTTACGGAGGCCAATTAACCTACAAACCCGCACGTGTTTGGCATGTGGGAGCATCCAGTGGTTACAGAGAGAACATGCAAACTCCAACTAAACAACTACCATTCCTCTGATCACCTGCTCCATCTTTCTTTGCAGCATCAGACTGTCAAGTTGCCGGCAGTCGCCTGAAAAACCGGCAACTGGAAAGGCGACTGTCAGAGTGGAAAACACACACACATGAACACGCACACATGAACACACACACACACCGCCCCTCAGCCCTTTATGCAGGCGGGGGACAGGGCAAGTGAGGGGAGCGCTGTCTGAGTGACATTCACACGGTGCAAAGCCAAGGTGATACAGACACACACGATGAACAGGAAGGTTGGCGCTGTAATTAAGACGGCTAAAGCACAGTCCTTTAAAAGAGGGGGGAGAAGGAGTGGAGACAGCTTTTAAGAAACCAGAGATACACGGCTGTGAAGGCGGACATTAACATTACCGGTCGGTTATCGTTGGTTCTGAAAACTGCTACTTACATTTTTTTCCCAATGAGCCAATGATACAGCACCGGCTACAACCTATGAGAACTTTTGACCTCCTGGCAACCCACTAGGACCTCCTGGCGACCCACCTACGGCACGAGAATTCTCGCTACTCTCCATGGCGCCTTCATTCTGTTCACCGCTAATTGTTCAACATGGCATCCTTTCATAGCAAAAGGATTTGAGTATAGGAGCAGGGAGTTCTACTGCAGTTGTACAGGGTCTTGGTGAGACCACACCTGGAGTATTACAGTTTTGGTCTCCAAATCTGAGGAAGGACATTCTTGCCATAGAGGGAGTGCAGAGAAGGTTCACCAGACTGATTCCTGGGATGTCAGGACTGTCTTATGAAGAAAGACTGGATAGACTTGGTTTATGCTCTCTAGAATTTAGGAGATTGAGAGGGGATCTTATAGAAACTTACAAAATTCTTAAGGGTTGGACAGGCTAGATGCAGGAAGATTGCTCCCGATGTTGGGGAAGTCCAGAACAAGGGGTCACAGTTAAAGGATAAGGGGGAAATCCTTTAAAACCGAGATGAGAAGAACTTTTTTCACACAGAGAGTGGTGAATCTCTGGAACTCTCTGCCGCAGAGGGTAGTCGAGGCCAGTTCATTGGCTATATTTAAGAGGGAGTTAGATGTAGCCCTTGTGGCTAAGGGGATCAGAGGGTATGGAGAGAAGGCAGGTACGGGATACTGAGTTGGATGATCAGCCATGATCATATTGAATGGCGGTGCAGGCTCGAAGGGCCGAAGGGCTGAATTTCCTACTCCTGCACCTAATTTCTATGTTTATATGTTTCTATGGTGAAATATCTGCAGCGACGATAATGAGGCTACGACTAGTCCCCAGAAAGCGGGAAGTCCTCACGATCATGAAGGCGAACGTGTGGCAACCATGTGGCGACTGCATAGTCGCCTAAGTGGGACAGGCCCATAAGTCCTTGTTGTCTGCCAACTCACGGGCACCCACAAGATCAGATGTGTATTACTGACAGCGTTAGTTCCGGGTGTGTGACGTGAGATGGGATTGAGGTCAGGAACACTGGGGATCGGGACAGTGAATAGATTTGCAGACCGCAGTGGGATCCAGAGTGCAACTGGACGTTTAGCCAGAACCAGGGTCTTGCATGTGGATGGGGTTAGTGGACAGTGCAGGGGTCTGGACTGCTTGTTTCAGCTAGTCTTGACAGTGTGATACCAACAGAACAAAAATTGGCGCTGTTGCCGCAAAATTGCCGCAAGAACAGGAGTACGGAGGATGCCATCTCAACGGCACTTCACTCCGCCCTCTCGCACCTCGACAACAGAGACACTTACGTAAGAATGCTGTTCATCGATTACAGCTCAGCATTCAACACCATTATACCATCTAAACTGATCACCAAACTCGGTAACCTGGGCATCGATCCCTCCCTCTGCAACTGGATACTGGACTTTCTAACCAACAGACCACAGTCCGTGAGGTTAGACAAGCACACCTCTTCAACCCTCACCCTGAACACCAGCGTTCCACAGGGCTGTGTGCTGAGCCCTCTCCTCTACTCCCTCTTCACCTATGACTGCACACCTGTACATGGTACTAACACCATCATCAAGTATGCAGATGATACAACGGTGATTGGCCTCATCAGCAACAACGATGAGTCGGCCTACAGGGAGGAGGTCCAGCACTTAGCAGCATGGTGCTCTGACAACCTGGCCCTTAACTCCAAGAAGACCAAGGAGCTCATTGTAGACTTCAGGCAGTCCAGGGGCGGCACGCACACCCCCATCCACATTAACGGGACAGAGGTGGAACGTGTTTCTAGCTTCAGGTTCCTGGGTGTTAACATCTCCGATGACCTCTCTTGGACCCACAATACCTCAACTCTGATCAAGAAGGCTCACCAGCGTCTCTTCTTCCTGAGGAGACTGAAGAAGGTCCATCTGTCTCCTCAAATCCTGGTGAACTTCTACCGCTGCACCATCGAGAGCATCCTTACCAACTATCACAGTATGGTATGGCAACTGCTCTGTCTCCGACCGGAAGGCCTTGCAAAGTGTGGTGAAAATTGCCCAACGCATCACCGGTTCCTCGCTCGCCTCCATTGAGTCTGTCCAAAGCAAGCGTTGTCTACGGAGGGCGCTCAGCATCGCCAAGGACTGCTCTCACCCCAACCATGGACTGTTTACCCTCTTACCATCCAGGAGGCGCTACAGGTCTCTCCGTTGCCGGACCAGCAGGTCCAGGAACAGCTTCTTCCCGGCGGCTGTCACTCTACTCAACAACGTACCTCGGTGACTACCAATCACCCCCCCCCCGGACACTCCTCCCACAGGAAAAACACTATGTCTATATATATGCTAATGTAAATATTTATTCAAATCATATGCTATGTCGCTCTTCCAGGGAGATGCTAAATGCATTTCGTTGTCTCTGTACTGTACACTGACAATGACAATTAAAGTTGAATCTGAATCTGAATCTGAATCTGAAAATATACAAAAGTAGTAATATCCACAGAGGTATTGACTGCAGTATGTTATTGGAGCCTGAGTGTTATTGATAGAGATCTTAGATGTATCCATATTAATTTATATACAAAGAACTGCAGATGCTGGTTCACAAAAAAAAGATACAACGCGCTGGAGTAACAGCGAGTCAGGTTGACTCGCTGAGTTACTCCAGCATTTCGTGTTTGAACTTCATCCAGATAACAAAAAAACAATCATGTGTTCGTCATGAATAACAAGGGCTTTAATTGTTATTTATGCATATGCACGTTAGTGAAACGTGTAACCGATATAGTTCACATGGAAAATGTGTTATCCCGTAGTTTCATTACTGACTGCAGCTCAGTTACACTTGCCTAATAAATGTAAAATTGCAACATCAGGAAATTTAGTACGATCAGCCTTTCCACTTTCTTTAATTAATACCACCGAGTTCGCAATTGAATTATAACAACAGCGGTGTAATATTACTGCAATATTGTTTTCCACTTATCAAAGCAACTCTCACATCAATTGTAATTAAACATTCACTGTGTGACTACCGTTGCCTTTTTTTTAAACGGACACCATTCTCCTTTGAAGAAATTTGATGCATTAATATGCGTAACGGATTGTAAATATATGCATACATTTTTAATCTTTTCAGCATTCTACAGCAGTAAGGCATCTGATGGTAATAGATATTTTGCCATTATGGTTCAAATCACTACATGATCCCCAAGATGCTCTATAAAAAGCAATTTAACTTTGAGCCATTAGCCTCACTTAATGGCATAATTTCCTGAATCCAAGGAAACCCATTCGACATCCATTAAATTAAAATCAGTTTCCAAGTTGCAATGTGCACCAGTTTTATAGGTTTTAATAAATTGCTCTGCCTCTTGTTGGTGGGAACCTTGCTGTATCCCCTGCTGTAAAATTGACAGATCATTAAATGCAATTTTTATGTTGAACTTTCCTTGCATCATGGGGCAAGTGCGAAGGTCAATGTTTTGATAATTACGCAACATCCTGCATGACAAAACAAACAGGAAGTCTGTTAAACGATTGATGACGTTTGTTTTTCTTTACTGAATTTTAGAACCTAATTCATCATTTCCTCCATCACTTGCATTTGCTCCTGGGGCTTCTCACTGTCATCAAGGGTGAAAGTACTTTAAATTGGCTCTTTGTAGTCCTGCTAAGTGAATCTGAATTAAGCAGTTGCCTGCTCGGTGACATATGGTAGTTTTATGATTTAATATTTTGAATCAGATGGGATTTTTCAAAATATTGCATTTAAATTTAATTTATGACCACATTATATAACATAAGCAGATGCTTGAAGAATCCTGAAATTAATATGTTCTGTGACTCTTACTGCTGTGTTCTATATCTCTCAGATCCACAGTAGTTTCTCTCATTTAGCAGTACAGCATGTAAATGGGCCCTCTTGCCCAACTCATCCATGCTGACCAAGATGCCCCATCATGGACCATTTCCCTCCAAAGGTTTGGATCCATGTACTTCTCCAATTGTTTTTTTAAATGTTGTTGTTATTGCCTCAATTACTTCCTCTGGCAGCTCACTCCATATAACCATCACTCTCATTTTTACAAAAAAAAAGTTGACCCTCTTGTTTGTATTCAATCTTTCCCCTCTCACCTCAAACTGATGCCCTCTGGTGCTTGATCCCCCAACTCTTGGCAAAAGAGTCTGTGCTTTTACCCCATCTAGTCCTCTCATGATTATATAAATCTCCAAAATCACCCCTCGGCCTCCAAGCCTCCTCCAATCTCCCCTCTTTGCTCAGGCACACGAATCCCTGCACACGAATCCCTGTAATAAACTTGTGAATCTTCTCTGCACTCATTTCAGCTACATGGCATCTCATGGTAACCAAAACTGAATACAATACTCCAAGTACGGCTTCACGAACAGCTTGTTCAACTGTAAAATAACGTCACAATTCAATAGTCATCTCCCTGATGAATGAAGGCTTCTGTGCTAAATGCCTTCTTCATCAATCTATCTACATTCAGGGAATGTATCTAGATTTTATCTGTATTCACTTGTACCCTACAACACTCCCTATCATCCTACAATGAAGATCTTACCCTTGTTTGACTTTCTAAAACTCAACATCGCACTCTTAGCTCCATTAACCTTTCCTCTGCCCACTTGCCCAGCTGATTAAGATCCAGCAGTAATTCTTGATAACCATCTTCACTGTCTACATTTTGGGGTTGTCGGGTTGGAAATAAGATATGTAAGATCAGGAGAAGAGGGAAAGTGACAGTGTGGGAGTGGGAAAAGTTTGAGAATTTTATTTTGTGTCCCCTCTTTTTCTGGTTTTCTCTTTTCACTCCTCTCAGACACATTATCTACCAATAATAAACCTGCAGCACTCTCTCAGCAGACAGCAATGTGATTATTCATTGCCTCTTGGTCTCCATCCTATCAAATGCATTATTTTGTTGTCTCTTCATCTTGCCCTCTCCTACGTCTATAAACTTGCCTGATTGCTAACCTTTCTCAGTTCTCATGAAGAGGCAACTATCTGAAATGTGTTTTAAAAACTGCTGGAGTAATCAGAAGATCGAACAGCACCTGTGGAAGGAATTTTTTTTCCTCCAAAATGAACTTTATTCAGAATAAAAATATATATACAAAACTGCAGAAAATGCTTCCTCTTTTCCCAGTGTCTTTTATTCAATAGTATCATACTCCGTAATATTCACACCTATCTTTACACAAAACACCTTGCCACTCAGGTGCCCCCTGGGGTGATATCCCTTCCCTTGTTTGAGGAAGACCAACTAGTTTATTCCTCAAAAATAAACTTTTTAGAATAAAAAATATACAGAAACAAAAATACAAAACAATTCTCTGCAAAAACTTCACACCTTCTCAGTGTTTATACTTTCCGTAGTGCCAGTTGTGTTCACACCTATCATGAAGTAAAACACCATTGCCACTCATGTAGTGATTAGGGCCAGGCAATTCAGAGTTGTTAAAATGGTGAAGAGCATATGAGGTGTCGCAGATGTAGGTGGGAGGGACTGAACGAGGAGAGATAAGAATGAGTCAATATTTTGAGGGAAGAAGTTCAGTTTAGGGATGAGCAAGTAAAATCAGTGGTCCTACCAGTCTTATTTGTGAAAAGGAAGTGTCAGGTTGAGGCTGTGGAGACAGATTGCCTGAAATGATGAGATCTGTTGTTATATGGAAGACAATGACTTAATGACCCCCTGGTCCAAGGTTGGATATGAGGAAGTTTAGTTTAGTTTCGCGATATACTCCGGAAACAGGCCCTTTGGCCCACCGAGTCCATGCCGACCTGCGAGTCCCGTACACTAGGACCATCCTACATAAACTAGGGACAATGTACAATTATTCCAAGCCAATTAGCCTACAAACCTGTACTCCTTTGGAGTGTGGGAGGAAACTCCTGGAGAAAACCCGCGCAGTTCACAGGGGAGAACAAATAAACTCTGCACAGGTAAGCACCCGTAGTTAGGATTGAATCCGGGTCTCTGGCGCTGTAAGGTAGCAACTCTACCGCTACGCTACTGTGCCGCCCATACCGTGCCGCCAGTATAAGAGCTGCCATCCTTTGTGCCCCCACTTACCATCTCCCAACCTCTGTTACTTCCTCCACTCTTCTTTCCCCTACAAGACTCCATCTGGCAATCACGTCCTCTCTGGACCAAATCTTCCCCCTCACTTCTTTATATTACCTATTTCCTGCTTATTCATTCAGTCCAGATGAAGGGTCTGAAATGTCAACAGTTTAGTTTCGTTCTCTCCAGAGATGTTGCCAGACCCTCTGAGTTCCTTCCAACAGTTGTTTTTTGCCTCTGCTGTCTCTTTTGTTTCCAACTATCGGAGTGGGTCTCACTCCACAGTTTCTCTCTCGTCTGCTGAGTATTTCCAGCAACAGAATATTTTACTTCACAGATGTCTTTCAATTGGCAGCCATCTGTTACACTTTTGGCTTGTCTGTCAGAATTACAGAACAAGATCAAAGAGAAGCTGTGTATTTTAAGAATATTAATAAGCAAGACATGAAGGATCAAGAGAAAATATAAGTTCTCCTTATATTTGCTGTCTACCAAAGTGTTTTCATGTTGTTTGGAGCTGTCGGTTTGGTACTTCTATTGAATCAATGGACTCTCTTGCTGGTTCCCCTTTCACTTTCTCTTGATGATTAATCGTGCTTTAATTGTGTAAAAATTATTAACTGTGAATCTTTTTTTCTGATTAAAAATGTAGACAAACACATCTTTTGCATCTTTAATTTCTCTTAAAGCATTGTAAAATATTAAAACAAGATTTCCATATTTTTTTGGATAGTGCAGCAATAAATAGGGAAGATGAGATGGTGCTGGAGAGAGGGCAGAGGAGATTCATTAGGATATTCTTGAGAAGGAGAGTTTTATTTATGAGGCGAGGCTAGACTTGTATTCCCTGGAGAAGAGGTTAAGAAGGGACATTATTGTTTCCGTACGAAATTGCAGCCCAGACCATCGCACAAACCAACCTCCCTTCCATTGACTCAATTTATACCTCCTGCTGCTTCGGCGGGGCCAGCAGCATAATCAAGGATGAGTCTTCCAGTCACTCCCTCTTCTCCGCTGTCATCAGGCAAGAGATACAGAAGTGTGAAAACGCACACCTCCAGTGTCTTCCCAGCTGTTATCAGGCACCTGAACCATCCTATCAACATCTGAGAGCAACCTGAACTACTATCTACCTTATTGGAGACCCTTGGACTGTCTTTATTGGGCTTTATCTTTACTAAATTGCTGAGGCATTGATTCAAGTACTAGATAATTAATACCGTAGATAGACACCAAATGCTGGAGTAACTCAGCAGATAAGGCAGCATTTCTGGAGAGAAGGAATGGGTGACGTTTTGGGTTGTGACCCTTCAGACTGAGAGGAGGGTGAGGGAGAGATAAGGAAGTGTAAGGTATGAGAACGAGATCAAAGGGGGTGGAGATCAAGAAAAATATTGAATAGATCATTGTTAGTTGGGAGGAGGTAACAACAAAGCAAACAGACAAAATGTAATCAGGGCCAGTCAGACTGGGAAGGATGGGGAGAGAGGAAAGCAAGGGTTACTTGAAGTGAGAGAAGTCAATGTTCATACCGCTGGGGTGTAAGCTGCCCAAGCAAAATATGAGATGCTCTTCTCCCAATTTGTATGGGCCCACAATCTGACAATGGAGTAGGCCCAGGGCAGAAAGGTCAATGTGGGAGTGAGAGGGGGAGTTAAAGTGTTTAGCAACCGGGAGATCAGGTAGGACTATGCGGACTAAGTGGAGGTGTTCAGCTAAACGATCGCTGAGCCTGCGCTTGGTCTCAACGATATATAGGAATCCACACCTTGTGCCTTGGGCCCCCCCACAATGGATATAGTAGATTAAGGTTGGTCGGGGTTCAAGTGAATCTCAGCCTCACCTGAAAACACTTGGGGTCCTTGGACGAAGTCCAGGGAGGAGGTATAGGGACAGGCGTTGCATCTCCTGCGGTTGCCGGGGACAGTACCTGGGGAGGGTGTGGTTTCGGTGGGAAGGGGCGAGAAGAGTCAACCAGGGAGTTGCGGAGGGAACGGTCTCTGCAGAAAGAGGAAAGGGATGGGATCCCGTTGGAGGTGGCAAAAATGTCGGAGGAGTATGCGACGGCTAATGGGGTGAAAGATGAGGATGAGGGGGACTGCCCCTGTTGCGACTGGGGGCAGGGGGAGCAAGTGGAGTTTCGGGATATCGAGGAGATCCTAGTGAGGGCCACATCTATGATGGTGCTGGATAGTAATTTCGATGGGTCGGCATGGATGTGGTTGGCCAAGTGGCCGGTTTCCCTGCTGTATGACTCCGTGACTTAAATAGATGGCACACATCAGGATCATGTAAAAGAAGATAAATAACCCGTCAGTTTTGCTGTTACCTAGGAGCTAAGCATTGGCCTGAATATTTGGATCTACGTAGTGCTCAACGGTGGCATGGGACCTTGTTTGTCCAACTGAACGAAAGTACAGGAGTTTGGTTTCACATCTCATCCCTCAATTATAGTCATACAGTGTGGAAACAGGCCCTTTGGCCCAACTTGCCCAAACCAGCCAACATGTCCCATCTACACTAGTCCCACCTGCCTGCGTTTGGTCCCTATCGCTCTAAACCTGTCCTATCCATGTACCTGTCTAAATGTTTCTTAAACTTTGTGATAGTACCTCCCACAACTCCCTTCTCTGGCAGATTGCTTCATAAAGAGTTACCCGTCAGGTTCCTATTAACTTTTTTCCCCTTCACCTTAAACCTGTGTCCTCCAGTTCTTGATTCCCCTACTCTGGGCAAGAGACTCTGTGTGTCTACCGAGAATTAGATAGAGCTCTAGGGGCTAGTGGAGTCAAGGGATATGGGGAGAAAGCAGGCACGGGTTATTGATAGGGGACGATCAGCCATGATCACAATGAATGGCGGTGCTGGCTCGAAGGGCCGAATGGCCTCCCTGCACCTATTTTCTATGTTTCTATGTTACCCGATCTATTCCTCTCACGATCGAGTGAATGAATGAATGAATGAGTACTTTATTGTCGCGTGACGAGTCACAGTCAAATTCTTTGTTTTGCATACCCAATGGTATCAACAGAGTTACAAAGTGTCCCACACCAGGTCCTCCCTCCCCACCACCCCCTCGGCATTGCATGGAGGACTCCCAGGCCGGGTCCTCCTTTGTTCTCCCCCCCCCCCCCCCCACATCACGGTGGTCCCCCCACGGCGGGTCTTTGTTCCAGGCGGCACGTCCTCCGGTTCCTAGGTGGCCCGTGGCCACCAGCGCACGCAACGAGTCCTGGCAACATCCTCGTAAATCTTCTCTGTACCCCTTCTAGCTTGACAGCAATTTTTCCTATATCATGCTGCCCAAAACTGAACACAATACTCTAAATTGGGTCTCACCAACGTCTTATATAACTGTAACATGACCTCCCAACTTCTATACTCAATGCTCTGACTAATGAAAGCCAATGTGCCAAAAGCCTTTTTGACCACCTATCATGCTACTTTCAACAAACTATGTACCTGTACTCCCAGATCCCTCTGTTCTTCAACGCTCCCCAGTGCCCTACAGTTTACCGTGTTGGTTGGTGCTCCAACAATCCAAACTCACAGTTCTCTGTATTAAATTCCATTAACAATTCCTCAGCCCACCTGCCCAAACGATCAAGATCCTGCTGCAATTTCTAACAGCCATCTTCACTATCTACAAAACCACCCTGTAGGAGCCATTCATGTTTAAGTTAGCTACTGTTAGTATATTATAGTATTTTGTATGGATATTTTGAGCTGTATCTTTTTTGTATGCTTGTGGGACGCGATACATAGATGGGTGTGTCTACATCTGAGGAGGCTAGCGAAGCCACAGGGAGTGGTCAGATCAGATTAGCCTCGGGGATTGAAGAGACAACAGTTCTTACCACACAACACAGTTAGTAAGAACGAAAAGTCACAGCTTGTATAAGAATTAAGAGGATCGGATATATTCACGTTATCTGTATGACTACTTCAATAAAGGAAATAACGACTGGAAGATTTGTTTTTACTATCAGCGACTGCGTAAGTTCTTTCACTCTGACATTCCCGAGTAGTAATGGCAGTTACAAGTTGGACATTGGAAAGTTAACATTGTTGTTACACACCCACTGAAGTGTTTGAATATCAGCGGAATCAAGGGGTAAAGGGTAATGGAGGAAAGAGGATCGGAATTAAATACCAACCATTAATAAATATTGATCAGTCTCTTAGAACATCATGACCTTCTCCAGGCCCCATTTCCATCGGATCATGCGCTCAATGCCTTGAGTGGGATTTCAACTAAAATGCTAATCAAAGATGAAGGCTGACATGAAGTCTATTTTGGCTACATCACTCTAATTGGTTTGCACACAACAGGATCATCCAAAGGACAGGATAAATTACCAAGGATAGACACAAAATGCTGGAGTAATTCAGCGGATCAGGCAGCATCTCTGGAGGAAAGGAATAGGCGACGTTTCATAGTCATATCCTTTTCTTTTCTTTTCAACACAAGCTTGATTGCATTTTATGCACATTATATGACTTCCTACGCTTTGTCAGTAATGCCATTGAGCTTTGCATGTCTAACCAAGGACTTGTTTTATACCATTGTATACGATCCTTTGATGGAAAGGGATGCACTTACAGATACTTCTAGAAAATTACTCGCAGAATCTGTATGGTGATGTAAAGGCAGCATTCATTAGCATTCCTGTAGCCTTAAGAATGAAGCAATGGACCTTTCCACCACTGTCAACTTCATAATAGTGTTGATGTTTCTGAACTATGAAATGCCAGACAACATCCAATATTATAAAATAAATTCCATCAAATATCCCGGCAATTAAACTGATGAAGCAGATGTATGGGAGGATGGGAGGTTGTTCTGACAAGTGCTATTAATCTCTGGTTTCTCATAAAAAAAAGAAATTAAATAGATTAAGGGAGTATTAAGAAAACTAAAATATCATCAGTCCAACAGCCATTGATCCACTTTGAGGAATTACCAACAATAATGTAATTTTCCATTACATACAAACAAATTATACAGGATATTGTTTCTGACCTTGAATTGCCAAATATGTTAAAAGATCAGTTATGCTTGTCACTCCTTTGTAATTGCCCTTTTATTCGTTATGTCCTCCCTTTTCACAAAAAAAGCGTACATAAACATATTTTGTACTCCAGCCATCTGTATGGTAGGTCACCTATCTATTGGTTTGTGGTGTCTATTCCAGGTTATAAAATTTGCTTGTCGAGGCAAACAGCGGTCCCATTCTTTGCTTGAAATTTGTTTAAAAACTGCGAAAAGCGATTCTGCCATGTTCATGTGGGAAAAGATTGTACAAATGCACCATTGATGGAGCCTGAAGGGGGAAGCATGCTGAGGGTGGCACCGTGGCGCAGCGGTAGAATTACTGCCTTACAGTGCCAGAGAGCTGGGTTCAATCCCGACTATGGGTGCTGTTTGTAAGGGGTTTGTACGTCCTCCCCGTGACCCGCATGGGTTTTCTCTGCGTGCTCCGGATTCCTCCCACATTCCAAAGACGTACAGGTATGTAGGCTGATTGGCTTCAGAAAAATTGTAAATTGTCCCGAGTGTGTGTAGGGTAGTATTAGTTTGCGGGGATCACGGGTCGTCACGGACTCGGTGAGCCAAGGGGGCTGTATCTACGCTCTATCTCTAAACTAAAAAAATAAAATGATCGAGCTCACTCATTGCCGCTGACCAACTAATATTAGCAGAGCTGAAGGAACATTAGTCTCTTTACTGGATACTGATGATGACAAAATCCACTGTTTTTGCACAAGAGAGCTGAGGATTATGTGTTTAAGAAGGAACTGCAGATGCTGGAAAAACTCAGCGGGTATTATGTGGACCCTTTGTGTAGATTTCTGAATTTTGTGAGAAAATGTCAAGGATCTCCTCATTGCAAATGTGTCGCATTTTACTCCAGCCACTTACAGCACTTACATCCCATGTTGGAAAAAGCTGGTAATTACACTATTATCACCATCACCATAGCAACCTAAAGAAGATGGCCAGAGTCTTACTTTTTTCTTTGCTGTTTTAATTTGTCCCTTTGCCACTGAAAGTAACACCTTTTCTCTGGCCTCCATTTCATCTTCAAGATGGCATTCTTCACAATTTCCTCTGCCTGCTCGAGACAGTTCCTTTCTTGACTTCATTCCCACCGTTACAACTTCCCTCTTTGAAAATGGAAGAAATGCAGAAACCGGGTAGAGGAGAATAAAAGTAAGAAGGTCAAGTGGTTGTGCTTCGTTCAATGCTAATCCCAACGCAACCACTGCTGTTGGTGCAACTCCCTTCCCATCACTGTGGTGGCCTACTTTCAACGATGCTTGATCACTGCCTTCACCTTAATCAAACACTTATCCTCATGATGAAGGGTCTCGACCCAAAACATGCCCTATTCATTTTCTCCGGAGATGCTGCCTGACCCACTGAGTTACTCCTGCATTTTTGTGTCTACTGTGTAAACCAGTATCTGCAGTTCTTCCTCATATGTTTCCAACATGATTTGCCATACCCACATCCTCAACAGATCACCCTGTTCCTCTCCCTCCCCACCACCATCTGAACCCTCCCTTACCCAATCTCCTGACCAGTTCCAGTTCTCATCCCAGTTGCCTTCTCCTGTGGTTCCCCATCCCAGCACCTGGTGCTGCTACTGCTTGAGGTAATGACACTCTTCGCGCATTGTCCACAGGGATTCATGTCCCTGAGAAGTTCTGCACAGCAGTGTGCACCATTAGGGTTAAGGGCCTGTCACACGAGCATGCGACTCCATGTGGCAAGCGCGGCCTAACGTGGTCGCTTGAGCCGTACGGCCTTGAGCCGTAAAGCCGGTCCCACTTCGATCGCCGGAGCCGTGTGGAGTTGTGCGGAGCTGGTCCCGACATTGCGCAAGGCTCCGAAAAACTGATCGTGTTCAAAAATTCCGTGCGGCAATGGCCTACCGGCCCGCAGCCACCTCGACGCCGTACGCACCGCCTCGACGAGCATGCGCAGCGTCTCAACGCCGTACGCACGTCTTGACACCGTACGTCACGCGCGAACTTCCCGCGGAATTCGCTCGAAGTTCACGTCACTCACTGGACCTCCGCGCGGCACCCGCTTCCGGTTTGGTCGCACTCGCCGCATGCAGGCGCATGATGGTGGGACAGGCCATTTAGGGTTCTATTTGCTGGAACTGAGAACTTGGTGTATAATTCTTGCAGCTCACTCTGCTGCTGGCTTCTACTGAGGTTCACAGAGCTGGAGTTGCACAGTAACTATGTTGTGCAACTCAGTGGTAGAATTAACTGAATAAAGTTTATAGATGACATTTTCATATTGCAGAAATACCTATAAACTTAATTCAGTTTTTGATTCTCAAATAAATATTGCTTCTCAATGAAGGACCTGGCGTGGAGGAGGAGGGGGCGGGGGGACTGCCGTGAGGCGGGGGAGGGGGGAGAACAAAAGGGGACATGGCGCTGGGGTACTTTGTCAGCGCCCTTTATGTGGTGACTATTTGCATACCTTGGGTATGCAAGCAAAGAATTTCACTGTGACTTGTCACATGTGACAATAAAGTTATCAGCCAGTCATTCAGTCAAATATTTAAAAATAAATGAAATATCCAAAGAACATCACACACCAAGCAGCCTGATGATTTTGTCAAGTGTGTTGACAGATCTTTAGTGGAACGTTCGATCCAATGTGTGCTGCAATTTCACCAAATTAATATTTGTATTTATATTTATGTGGAATCATCAGCAGTTTATGTTGTGACTAAATTTTCAGAAGAGTGGACGAAAATCAGCTCATTGGTTTCTAAAGGCAAGTTTTCAATTAGTTTACCGAATGTGGTTTAGCAACCTCCTCTTCACTCTACCCTTTGTGCTTGGAGTTGTCTTGAATGTGTATAGTCTCTGATTTGATTGAATAGCAGAAAAAAAAGCTTTTCACTGTACCTTGGTACATTTGACAATAACAAAGTTAAATCTAAACCTAATCTATGAAATTGGATTGCACGCAACAAAAGCTTTTCACTGTACCTCGGTACATGTGACACTATATTAAACTATAAACATCAAGTTTTACTTCCTCAATATGAAATAAAGTAATGCAGTAATTCCCCTACAGAATGATTCCATCTAATGTCCAATAAACAAATACCATTGTGAATTTTTCAGCAAACTAATGACATTTGAATTCTTAATAGATTACCTCATACTGGATCTATCCAAACTAGGCAGCTGTTGCAAGTTGCCTAGACAGTGCCCTATCCAGTGGTGCTGTCACTCACATGGAGCTACTTTTAAGAGGTTAAGATCTAAATCTTAGAAATATAAACATTTGATATCTTTAATTAAAATTAATGTAAGCTCATGAGCTAGAGACCATTTTTAATATCTGTTCTGACACCGTTGACATTAGGCAACTCTCTTACATCATTTAATTCCCTCAGAGATGCTGCCTGACCTCTCATTTCCACTGTAAGAGGGAACTGCAGATGCTGTTTTACACTGAAGAGAGACACAATATGCTGGAGTTACTGAGTGGGTCAAGCAGCGTCTCTGGAGGAAAGGAATATGTAATGTTTTGGGTCGAGACTGAAGAGTCTTTTCTCCAGAGATGACGCCTGACCAGTTACTCCAGCATGTTGTGTCCATCTTCCATTTCCAGTGTTCTTTTTATTTCAGCATTTTACAGCATTTGCTTTTATTTTTACTTTTACACTGCATCACTTCCCACCCACAATTGTTTTGACCTCTTGTCTGCGGAGTTGTACAAAGAGCTATATGTTGGAGTAAGTGGAATACACTGCACTGACGTTAAAGTTACCATACAGGGCCCTTTGGAAAGGCCTTCTGATAATGATGTACCTCAGACCTGCATCAAACCTGCAAACACCTGCTGAAATGTTTGTTTCTTTTCCCCAGGTACTAAATGAAGCAGTGGGTGCACTAATGTATCATACTATCACTTTAACAAGAGAAGATCTGGAAAAATTCAAAGCACTTCGAATAATCGTCAGGATTGGCAGTGGTTTTGACAACATCGACATAAAATCAGCTGGAGATTTAGGTACGAACAATGGTTGCAATGTTTTGCCTTTTTCTTTGAGTGGGTATAATTTAAGAGAGTACAATATTGGGGATTGTGGATATATTTGAATGCCGCCAGGTTCTGACTGATTCATCCACTTCAAATAGTGCTTCCTGTGCCAGCACTGTTTTTGAAACCCTTTACATTAGTCAGGAATAGATTTGCATTCAGTTTTTTCATTCCTTTGTTCAATTTTAGCGTAAGCCATATGATATTTTCTTGGTAGCTGCATTGACTACTTAGTGCCATGGTCACACGGCATGAAAACAGGCCCTTCGGCCCAATTTGTCCATGCTAACCAGGTTGCCCCATCTAAGCTAGTCCTATTTGCCGGTATTTACCCCATCTCCCTCTAAACCTTTTCTATCCATGTACGTGTCCAAGTGTCTTGCCTCAAAGATCTCTTCTTGCAGCTCATTCTGTATACCCATCACCTCAGTGAAAAATCCTATAATATCTTGCCCCTTTTACAAATCCATGTCCTCTTGTTTTTGATTCCCCTGATCCGGGTATAAGACTCTGTGTATTCACCTTATCTAATACCCACATGATTTTACATAATCCTCTACAAGATCAACACTCAGCCACCTGCACTCCAAGAAATAAAGTCTTAAGGTACACAAAAATGCTGGAGAAACTCAGCGGGTGCAGCAGCATCTGTGGAGCGAAGGAAATAGGCAACGTTTTGGGCCGAAAACCTTCTTCAGACCCGAAACGTTGTCTATTTCCTTCGCTCCATAGATGCTGCTGCACACGCTGAGTTTCTCCAGCATTTTTGTGTACCTTCGATTTTCCAGCATCTGCAGTTCCTTCTTAAACAAATAAAGTCTTAACCTGCCCAACCAATCCTTACAGATCCTCTCAGACCCTTGAGTGCTGGCCACATCCCCTAATTATTTTTTGCACTCTTTCTGGCTTCATGACATCCTTCTTATAGCAAGGTGACCAAAACCCCAAACACAATACCCCAAATGTGACATCACCGACGTCTTGTACATCTTCTATACTCGGTATCCTGGCGGATGAAGGCCATGGTATAAAAAAGCCTATTTGGCTATTTGGCGTGATGTTTATCTATTTTGCCTGTTTCCATGCTGTATGACTACACAAGTATTTGTGTGGAAGCACGGTAATATACTGGGAACATTATACATTTTTGCAAAAGAAGGACGAGATTAATATTTTCTGTGATAGACACAAAATGTTGGGGTAACTCAGCAGGACAGGCAGCATCTCTGGAGAGAAGGAATGGGTGACGTTTCGGGTCGAGACCCTTCTTTAGACCCTTCTTCTCTCCAGAGATGCTGCCTGTCCCACTGAGTTACTCCAGCATTTTGTGTCTATCTTCGATTTAAACCAGCATCTATAGTTCTTTCCTACTTAAAATGTTCTGTATTCATTCCTGACGGTAATTATTCAAAGTGTATGTATCCTACATTTAATTTGTAACACATTTGAAGTGACAGTGGAATTCTCTGTGCTGGTTTTAGGTATAGCAGTATGCAACGTCCCAGCAGCTTCTGTAGAGGAGACGGCAGACTCCACAATGTGTCATATTTTGAACCTGTACCGACGGACTACTTGGCTTCACCAAGCTCTGCGCGAAGGCACAAGAGTTCAAAGCGTTGAACAAATACGAGACATCGCTTCAGGAGCTGCCAGGATTCGAGGGGAGACGCTTGGAATTATTGGGCTAGGTGAGACGTATTAAAGATGTAGCACAACTCATTTTGTTTAGTTTAGTTTAGTTAGAGATACAGCGCGGAAACTGGCCCTTCGGCCCATCGAGTCCGCGCAGACAAGCGATCCCCGAACATCAACTCCATCCAACATACACTAGGGACAATTTACAATTATACCAATCCAATTAACCTACAGACCTGTACATCTTTGGAGTGTGGGAAGAAACCGGTGATCCCAGAGAAAACCCACGCCGGTCACGGGAAGAACGTACTAACTCCGTACAGACAGCACTCATTTAAGAAGTATGTCAATGAGCACTTGAAGTACCAAGGCATTGAAGACTTTGGACCAAGTGTCAGTAAATTAAATTGGTGTGGAGAGGTACTTGATGATCAACTTGCACATTTGGCATATGGGGTTCCACAGGGCTCAATTTTAGGCCCCCTGCTTTTCTCCCTTTATCTACTTCCACTGGGCTCAATTTTAAGAAGACATGGCATCTCCTTTCACTTTTACGCGGATGATAGCCAGTTGTATATCTAAAATCACTTCTGTCTTGTCCCGAACATCGGCCCAACTGCCTGAACCTCCAACCTGGGTTTTATGATGGACAGTGATTTTAAATTGGATCATCAAATAGGCGCAGTGGTTAAGTCCAGCTTACTGGCAAAGGTGAAGCCTATTCTGGCGGCCCATTCTTGAAACAGTACAGCATTTTGAAACGTAGGGACAATTTACAATTATACCAATCCAACTTAACCTACAGAGTCTCGCGAGCTTCGTTGTCCACAAAATGCTGCCGCTCGCCTTTTAACCGGAACTCGAAAGAGGGAGCACATTACCCCAATTTTGGCCTCCCTTCACTGGCTTCCAGTGCACTTTCGAGTTCATTTTAAAATTCTTTTATTTGAATGGCCCGCCCCGTGACCTCTCTGAGCTGCTCCACCTATAAACCCGGTGCCTCAGTCAGCGGATCAGCTGCTCCTTGAGGTACCAAGTCTAAGCGGAAGCTCAGAGGGGACTAACTTTTCTGTACTGCACCGGCACTTTGGAACACCTTGCCGCTGCAATCAGACAGGTCACTGTCCATCTTTAAATCCTCCCTAAAAACGCACTTTTATTCACTGGCTTTCGACACTGGCTGAGACTTTGTTCCTGTTTTAGTGCTTTTAATGTCTTTTAATTTTTTACTGTTTTTATAGTCCTGTCGTTTTAATGGTTTTAGTTTTGTGATAACTTTTTGTTGATTTCCATTGTACAGCACTTTGGGTAACTGATGTTGCCTAAAAGTGCTTTATAAATAAAGTTATTATTATTATTATTATTATTTAGTTTAGTGTTGAGATACAGCGCAGAAACAGGCCCTTTGACCACTGAGGCTGCGACCAGCAATCCCAGTACATTAGCACTATCCTACACATTATGGAGAATTTACAATCTTTACCAAAGCCAATTCACCTACAAAACCTATACGTCTTTGGAGTGTGGGAGGAAACCGGAGCACCCGGGGAAAACCCACACTGTTACAACCTCTGTACAGACAGTACCTGTAGTCAGAATCGAACCCAAAGTCGCTGGCACTGTAAGGCAGCAATTCTACTACTGGGCCACTGTGCCGCCCGAAGGGTCTGTGCTGTGTCATATGTATGTGCTGTGTTGCTCTGACTCTGGCTAATAGCCTTCTTTTTTTTCTCTTTACCCTTTAGGTCGTGTGGGTCAAGCATTAGCACTGCGAGCAAAAGCATTTGGTTTCAATGTAATTTTCTATGACCCATACCTCTCAGATGGTATCGAGCGTGCACTGGGTCTCCAACGAGTAAATACTTTACAAGATCTCCTATTTCACAGCGACTGTGTGTCTCTTCATTGTAGCCTGAATGAACACAACCACCATCTTATCAATGATTTCACTATCAAACAGGTACAATCGTGCTTTCCCATTAATTCTGAACAAGATACAATCTTTTCTCAGTGTGGTTCCATAGGTCACGTGGTCTCTTGGTAAAGTGTCTATCCTTGCAACCATCTAGAGTGTACCGTTTAGGGTGAGAGATACACAGATACCATGGTATCATACGTTTCTTAAAAACTCTAAATCTCAGCTAACTAAATAAATACTTTCAAAGTGATAACGGAATAAAAATTGATAGGACTATTTACTCTTTGAAATTTGAAGCATGTGCAGTGCCCTCCATAATGTGTGGGACAAAGACCTGTCATTTATTTATTTGTCTCTGTACTCCACAATTTGAGATTTGTAATCGAAAAAAAAAAAAAAGTGCACATTGTCAGATTTTAATAAAGGCCATTTTTATACATTTTGGTAGCACCATGTAATTACAGCAGTGTTTATACATAGTCCCCTGCACCCCCCCCCCCCCCCATTTCAGGGCACCATAATGTTTGGGACACAGCAATGTCATGTCAATGAAAGTAGTCATGTTTAGTGTTTTATTGCATATCCTTTGCATACAATGACTGCTTGAAGTCTGTGATTCATGAACATCACCAGTTGCTGGGTGTCATCTCTGGTGATGCTCTGCCAGGCCTGTATTGCCGCCATCTGACAAGTAAAATGGATGAAGGGGAGCCAGTGGATGAAGTGTGTCAAGACTTTCAGAAAGCCTTTGATAAAGTCCCGCAGAGGAGACTGGTGACTAAAATTAGAGCACATGGTATTGGGGGTGTTGACATGGATAGAAAATTAGTTGGCAGACAGGAAGCTAAGAGTAGGACTGAACGGGTCCTTTTCAGAATGGCAGGCAGTGACAAGTGGAGTGCCGCATGGTTCAGTGTTGGGGCTGCAACTGTTTACCATATATATTAATGATTTACACGAGGGAATTGTGTATTGTGGAGTATTGTGTGCAGTTTTGGTCCCCTAATTTGAGGAAGGACATTCTTGCTATTTAGGCAGTGCAGCGTAGGTTCACGAGATTGATCCCGGGTATGGCGGGACTGTCATATGAGGAAAGATTGAAAAGACTGGGCTTGTATTCACTGGAGTTTAGAAGGATGAAGGGGATAAGAAGGATGTTTCTTATAGAAACATATAAAATTATAAAAGGATTGGACAAGCTAGATGGAGGAAAGATGTTCCCAATGTTGGGCGAGTCCAGAACCAGGGGCCACAGTTATAAAGAGGAGGCCATTTAAGACTGAGGTGAGAACTTTTTAACACAGAGAGTTGTAAATGTGTGGAATTCCCTGCCACAGAGGCAGTGGAGGCCAAATCACTGGATGGATTTAAGAGAGAGTTAGATAGAGCTCTAGGGGCTAGTGGAATCAAGGGATATTGGGAGAAGGCAGGCACGGATTATCGATTGGGGACGATCAACCATGATCACAATGAATGGCGGTGCTGGCTTGAAGGGCCGAATGGCCTCCTCCTGCAGCTATTTTCTATGTTTCAGTTTTCTCTTCAGCATATAAAAGACATGCTCAACTGGGTTTAGAACGGGTGATTGACTTGGTCACTCAAGAATTGACCATTTTTTAGCTTTGAAAAACTCCTTTGTTACTTTAGCAGTATGTTTGGGATCATTGTCTTGCTGTAGAATGAACCGCCGGCCAATGAGTTTTGAGGCATTTGTTTGAACCTGAGCAGATAGGATGTGTCTATACACTGCAGAATTCATTATGCTACTACCATCAGCAGTTGTATCATCAATGAAGATAAGTGAGCCAGTACCTTCAGCATCCATACATGCCCAGGCCATAACACTCCCACCACCGTGTTTCACAGATGAGGTTGTATGCTTTGGAACTTGGGCAGTTCCTTCTCTTCTCTATACTTTGCTCTTGCCATCACTCTGATATAAGTTAATCTTCGTCTCATCTGTCCACAAGTTCATTTTTCAGAACTGTGGTTGTTCTTTTTAAGTACTTCTTGACAAACTGTAACCTGGCCATCCTATTTTTGAGGCTAACCAGTGGTTTGCATCTTGCAGTGTAGCCTCTGTAATTCTGGTCATGAAGTCTTCTGCAGAGAGTGGTCATTGACAAATCCACACCTGACTCCTTAAGAATGTTTCTGATCTGTCGGACAGGTGTCTTTATTATAGAGATAATTCTTCTGTCATCAGCTGTGGAGGTCTTCCTTGGCCTGCCAGTCCCTTTGCGATTAGTAGGCTTTCTTTCTTCTTAATGATATTCCAAACAGTTGATTTTGGTAAGCCCAAAGTTTGGCTGATGTCTCTTAACAGTTTTATTCTTGCTTCTCAGTCTCATAATGGCTTCTTTGACTTCATTGGCACAACTTTGTTCCTCGTGCTAATAAACAGCAAAGAAAGTTTCCAAAGGTGATGAAAAGACTGGAGGAAAGACCAGGTGCTGAGAGTTCTCTTATACCTGCTTTAAGGAGACAATTAAACCGCTATTGGCACGCGGCTATGATCCGGACTATGAGAAAAATGGTTCCCGATGTTGGGGGATGTCCCGATAACCAGGGCCACATTGTTTAAGAAATAACGAGTAAGGTCTAATTTATAGAACAAGAGATCTTATGGGATGTGAATTTGTTACACTTGCTGTTCGTAACCAGGATATCTGTCCTCGAGTCAGGTGGATTTCTGTAGGCGTCTCAGAGGGAGGTGGATCAACAGGTCCCTCTGGACTCGTAACAAGAAGAGATCCAGATGTGGGTCAAATCTGGTGATGAGGGCCATCGGCATGCCACTCTCAGTGTAGATATGGGAGGCGAGGCCGGAAAGTGGTATCAAGATGGGTGGAATGACTGCCGCTATGTCACATTGAATAGCGGTCGACATACCACAATCGAGGACGAATCCACATACTCCTGCAACCTAAAAGGTCTAAGGGGGTGCATCATCGGACAATGTGTTTATGAGTAGCTCTGAAATTGGCGGGAGGGAGTGAGGGGCTCGACGTCGGGGGGGGGACATAAAGGTCAGAGATCTCAGTTGATGTAGGCCCTATTCTTGATTTAGATTAAATAGGACTTCATGGAAAACAAGAACATGGAAATAATTTTTTTTTTTTCAGTGGTGTACAATTCTAATTTGTTTGGTTATTCAAGGCTTCCCTTTCAGGTCTTGGTGTAAATAAGAAGAGAAATTCCCATTGACATTCTGCAAAAAGCAAACTACATATCAATACAAAGAACAAAGTCATTTGCAGTGCAGGTGTGTCATCAAATGGTGACTTTTCTTGCTCTACAAAATGAAAATAAACAAAAACTAAGAATATCTAAGTGGAAGAAACATTGAGGATGGTATGAATTATTAGATTTCGTAATATAGACGCAAGGGCTAAGCCAGCATCATCTCCCTTTTTACAATGTTTTGAAATAAACAGTTGCTGTACACTAATGAGATGTGACGCTGGCTTCATTTAGTTTTGACCAGTAGAAATTCTATTTATTGTTAGTCATTGGATCATTAGCTGACGTTCTGGTCTCAACCTGGTCGCGTGCTCCAATTAATGTGCAAATAATTGATCACTACAACTCAATGGTACTCATGAACCATCGACTGCTTTATTTATATGAAATGCCAATAATCCGCCCTGCCTGAAGTGCTTGAGATGATGTTAGAAGGCAGTCCGTTTCTTTTCACTTGAAGGGGAGGCCAGGGGGCGTTTCTGGTGAATGTGCGACGGGCTGGACTCGTCGATGAGACTGCAGAGAAGCAGGGCTCAAGATTTAAGGAAGGAAGGATACGAGGGGCAGCACGGGCTGTGCAATGAATCGGAGCCGTTTAGGTAAAGTCCCGTACTAAAATGGTTCTTTCACTTGCAACTGGAATGTAACAGATGTAGAGCAGGGATCTTATACAGGGATTTTATGCCTGTGCATGGCAAGTATCTGCGCAGGCGATCGTGGTGATTTGTCCGTCAAGAAACAACAAGTGGCAGCGTGAAGAAGGGTCTGCAAAAGACGACGAAAGTGTCTGCGAAGCCAATAAAGCTTCTCTCTACGAGTGGGCTGCTCTGATTACCGAATGAGTAACCCAGCATTGTGTCTAAGATGCGGCCTGATAGACTGATTACGCCAGGTGGGAGGCCACCTTGTACAAAAACTGAGGGGTGACGGCCAATGTGTCAGAGTATTGTGTGCCAATTTTGAATCACCTGTTCGTGTTCGGAAAGACACCCGGCTATGGTAGATCTAACATTCAGAATAAATCTATAAACGTAAACACCATCCAATTTGAAAAATGGTGAGGGACTGAACTGAAACGCGGTCGAGATGGGGGAGCAGGTAGAGATCATGTAAGCCTGTGACCAGAGTCTCATCCTTGTGTAAATGCTTCCTACTGGCCCTTAAAAGGTTAGGTTTGTGTCAAATGTTTGTAGATCTGCTGGTTTTTATTGGCATGTGTGAACATTGAGCCAAAGACAAGATACAAGATAAGACACAGTTGCTGGCGACATGTCAGGGGTCAGGCAGCATCTCTGGAGAACATGGATAGTGACTTGGGTTGCGGACCTTTCTTCAAAAACTGTGTGTCGTTTGTTTTCTCCACAATGTTAGATTGGGCCTCACAATAAAACACCACCATCCATGTACTCAGAGGTGTGGCCTGATCCTCTAAGGTACTCCAGCACTTTTTTTTGTTTTTTTTTTGTTAAACCAGCATCTGCGTTCCTTGTTTCCACATTTAAATGAGCCAAAGTCAAGTTTTTGCATAGGGAATGGAAAAAACTATAATTGGAAATTCTGGTGGGAAACTCTAAAGTTCAATTTTGCTAAGTTATTGCATTTTTTATTTTAATAGGAACTGAGAAATACATTAATTAGTTTACATTGTTTTCAACAGTGGGTTTACGTTTAACCACGTCGGTTGGAATAAATCAGTTAACAACTCCGTGTGAGAAGGTTACCCACTGAACGTCACTCTCCAGTCCCCAGAGTGCTGCCTGAACTGCTGGGTTGTACTCTGACATGTGGGGTTATTAAATTAATATCTCCAACTTCTCTGGAAAAGGTTGCTGTAGTTTTGTTGATAGGCTTATGAGATGCCCTGGGGCCATCTTTTGTTATGATAAAACAACTTTGTAAATCAAATACAGCAGTAGAAAGTAAACCATCCGTGATGGGACTCAATGCTAGGGACCATTGTATCTTTTCTGAAGAAAGGTCTTGTCTGAAGGAAGGTTGCGGACCGCAACGTTGCCTAATTCCTCGCCCATGGATGCTGCGAAACCCCCCGCTCTGAGGTTGAGTTATCCAGCATTTTTGTGTACCGTGCTCGGCTTCGATACGGTGATGAGCGTATTGACGGTAAGATATTTAAAAAATCTTGGAATGGGACATACAAAACAGATGTAAGAAGATCTCTGGGTGCAAGGGTCGTAACAGACTTCAACAGGGTATAGGATGAGCTCAATCACAGTAGGAGAGAAAAAAACGGTTAATGCTGGAGACTTTTGAAATACAGTTAACCACTCTTGTCCAGGGAATAGTAGTGAAGTAGATATGGTCCTGGAAATGACATAGTGGGTCTAAGTCATGCACGGGAGCAGAGAAACGCTAAGGAATGCAACGGTGAGAACGAGCCGTACTAAGACTGTTGTCAGTGTTGTTGTCCGGGTTAGTAACTCGAGTATAGATAATTCGGAGGCTTCATAAATGGGCAAAGTTCAAAATTAGGAATCTTTTGTTGAATTTGGGCAAAATACTGGATTGACAGATTTGATGTCCTTGAACCCATAGATAGTGGTTGCCATACGGTGGGAATGATATGAAGGTTTTAAAGAGAGCACAGCACAGAAAATATTTATTTGAATGTTTCCAGGGGAAAGAGAATTTTGGTAGTAACGTTAGATGAAAAAAAAATGAAGTTATTCTCCAGGGAACAAAGCAAATTGAAAGGAAATTTGATTGAGGTGTACAAGGGTTTTGAAACATAAAATAAAGAGAGGTGTTCCCATAAATAGATGGTTCAAGAACCACTGGACACAAAATTTCAAGTGATTGGCAAAAAGCACTGAGAAGGAGAGGGAAAAGCTTTGTTCTTCAGAGATTACAATCTCAGATTGACTGCTTATAAAACTGGTATAAATATTTCCTTGGGGGTTTAAAATGGGAATCGGATAGTGACATGCAAAATAACTTACACGCCTGCTGCTGAAAGGCTTGGGAAAGGGAAGCGCCAAAACACGCCCTCTAACTGTCAGGGTAACTCAATATCCCGCTATGCAATCAAGACAGACAAGAATCAGGCGCATAAGACTTCTCTCAGCAGTGGACAAGAGCCTCGAGTATCAATTCGGTTAGCAATCTGCTTTGGAAAAGGGTTGAGAGAGCTGGGGGAAACCCATCACACTAGCGTCTCGACTTCTAACTTTGAATGCGCTGGATAGCATTTTTCACTTTACCGAGCAGCCTGCAATATAGAAGATTAAAATGAATGCATGGATGGAGATGGGGTAGTTCATTGCCAATTGGTGCATCTTTGTGTTGAGGGCGAGAGCGTTATATACTTGGAATACGTAACAAGTATTGGTGGTATGCTTGGTTGCATGGACCAGTAAAAATAAGAGGCGGACTTGATTGTATATGCGCCCAAACATTAATTATTACTTGTAGAACTAAGGAAACTGCTGATGCTGGTGTACAGAAACTGCGTGGCGTATACACAGTGGGGGTCAGCCGAATCCCTGGTGAGCAGGCATAGGGGACAGTTCGGGTTGGGGGTCATTACTACTGGACAGGGACACAGTTTCTGGAATTTATAATTGACTTAGTACTACCTAACAATGAAGAATATCCATAGCTTTATATTCCAACATTGTGATAAATATATATGCTTATGTACTGTTTTACGCACGGCTGCCTGTAAAAGATGCTCCAAACCTAGGCTGCACACCATGCGAGGATGCCTGGTACAGTAACAGGCCTCAGAATTGAAGCTGAGAGAAGAGGCAGCTGTACGCGCGCAGTCCGGAGAGAGCTATAACAGGTTATTGTAGGACCACGGCTGAAAAAGCTCTGCAGGAGTTTCCAATTGCTCATTTGAATATTCGTTGTGGACATAGTTCGCTGGGGTAAGAGAATTAAGGGCCTAGGAGCACTGCCAAGAACGGGTAATTCAAAGAGTCGCTCCGAGTGACGAACGATTGGGAGATAAGAGACCCGTAATAGCCAGCTGGTAGGTAAGATCGGACCAGCTCATGTGGAAATTGGTTTCAAACATGTGAAAAATCTTCACGCGGCTTACCACGTTTTCCGAAGTACATCGCAAAGTTAGCGTTTACGAGCTGCTAAGAGACGTAGCCGAGCTCTGATCAAGAACCCCACTACTAAATTTACGTGATTAAGCCACGAAGTTGAGGTTTTTTTAAGAGCATAGGGAGAGTCGTGTTGAAATTACATCGTACAGTGGGACAGGCTGAATAATGTTAATTGAAGACAATTAGAATTAGTCAAAAACATTCTAACCTTTTTCAGCACCTTTTTAGGGACTCTGCACTAACTGGTGAAGTGAAAAAGATGTTCAATGTGAGTTAAACTTGACCAACGAAAGCCTCTCCTCTACAGCATAAAGCCGAAGATAATACGGTTTCAAGTTAGTCAACAGAAGCGGCACATTAGCCCATTTAAACCATAAGCTGTCCAATACCTTCTTTAAAAAACAATGGATCACCGGGAAGCGACAAATCGTGTCTCGGATATCAAAGGTATAATTTTGCTGCTTTAAAGAGAGCTGTATTACACAACAAATGGAGAAAAAGAGGAGCCGGAGAGCTGCCGGGGTCCTCACATATGATCATGGATGATTTATGCTGGCTTCAACTATTTTGTATCAGTTCAACATAGATCGGGTAATTCCATGGATATTCCAACATACTTATTACAGATTTGATGTATCGGCATGACCTACGTCATCCCAGCGACAACCTACCACAGCACCTACATCAGGAGAGTCAAGCTACGTTCATTGGCGTCAAGCCAAATGTTGCCGACTGTCACCGAAACGTTTTGAACATTTCAAACTCCAGTGGCGACCAGAAAAATGCTACAATTCTTTGGGCGACTGAGGAGACTACTCACGACCATACAGGCGACACCCTAGGACACACCATGTGACGACAGCCTAGTCGCCTATAGTCGTCTAAAAAATCGCCTATAGTCGCCTAAAAAATCGCCTAAGTGGGACAGCGGCATAAGGGTGTTACCACTAACTATATACTTCTTCCTTACATTCATCCTCCCAAAGTGCAACAACATCTGATTTTACAACACCTTACATTTTAACCTATGGTCTTCCATACCCATCAATACATGACATTGGGATTAATCCTTGTTTGTCACACTGAGTTTTATACAAACGCAATTGAATAAAGTAGAGCATTAAAGAAGTGTTCTGTTGTAAGAATGGGCAAACACCTGCCTGGATAGTAGTTAATAAAGATGATACCAAGTTTGAAAATCTTGCTCCTTCCTGATGTGCTCCCATGACTGAGGTAAAATTGATTGTGCACTGAAACATGGAGGATGAGCCGATTAATAAAACAAACCTGCACTTTCTTTAGGGCGCATCCCAGACAGCCTGAAAAATTGTATTAATAAGGATTACTTGACTGCAGCAACTCACTGGGCTGGAATGGACCCTGCAGTAGTTCACCCAGAGCTAAATGGTGCCGCCTACAGGTAAGGATAATGCAGAAAGCAGTCTTGGTAAAATATGCTACTTACCGTCAAAAATTGGCACAAGGGGTTTTGATACTGGGTTCAATTCCCAACATGGTACAATGTGGAATTGAGATCAATAAAGCTCTTATTTTATTGTGCTAGATACCAGAATATGTAACAATATGCTAATAAAACCTCAAATAAATGGCAAGGCATACATAATACCTTGGGCATTGGGCATAATGCCTTGGCCAATAAAGGGGGTAAGAGGGAAAAATAGATCCGCCATGAAAGAATGGTGGTGCAGACTCAATGGGCCAAATAGCCTAACTGCTCCTATGTCTTATGGTCTTATAATGACGAGGACTGGTTGTAGGTCCAAGGACTGGGATGTTTTTAGGGTTCAACAGCAAAACACTAAAAAGCTCGTAAGAAGGGAGAAAATTGATTTTGGGTGAGAACCTGTGTGTAATCTGTGGAATTCTTTGCCGCAGAATGCTTTGGAGGCCATGTCGATGGATATTTCTAAGCCAGAGATATAAATTGTTGATTAGTACGGGTGTTTGGGGTTATGCGGAGAAGGCAGGAGAATGGGGTTAGGAGGGAGATAGATCACACATGATTGAATGGCGGAGCAGACCTGATGGGCCGAATGGCCTAATTCTGTTCCTATCACTTATGACCTTAATATCAAAACAAACAGTAAGAGTTTCTCTAGATATATGAATAGGAAGAAGGCAGCTTAGCTAGGTGTGAAACATCTAAAGAACATGGTGAATTAAAGACAGGAAACAAAGAAACGCTGATACATCAAATCAGTCTTCACTGTGGAGGTCATTGAAAATATCTGAAAGATAAACAGATGGTTAATTTCAAATAAGAGGAAGAGACTTGATCTTGATCGCAAGTGATAAAACATGAGAGAAACCCGGGACCTGATGGCAGACGCCCAATAGTTTTAAAGGAAGCAGTATCAGAGAGAGTGGATTCATTGGTCAAATTTGTTCAAAAAGGGAGGAAGACAGATGGCAGGGAACTACAGTCCAGTTGGTTTAACATCTATGGTTGGACGGTTACTAGAGTCAGTAATCAAGGAGCAAATAACTAATCATTTAGGAAAGCTGAATATCGTCAACGTGGTTTTATGATAGGTAGGTCATGTTTGATAAATTTGTTTGAATTCTTTAAGGATGTCATGGGGAAAGTTGATAGAGGGCAACCCTCAGATGTAGTGTATTTACATTGCCATGGTGCCATGTAAAGGTTTTTACAGCTGGTCTTTTCTTGCTTATAGTGCCCCCTCCACCACCTCAGTCTGAAGAGTGTCCCAAAATACCCAAAATAGATAAAAGTATTTCAATGTGGGTAGGAGAGCAACAAGTATAAAAAAAATTGTCATTTTCATGACTTAGTCATCTGATAGTGGCATGCAACCAACATATTTTGGGCACATTCTGACTGATGCAATTTAAGATAGAGAGGGTAAATCAAGTTATGGAGGCAAAGGTGAGAAGAAAGGAATATCATGCAAGGTTAGCATTGGCTGTTTGGGAATGGCTCATCAGTAGAGGAGATGGTGGAGTTGAACTGTCAACAAGAGTGAAATGGAGGGAATGTAGCAGAGCATTTGGAGATGAAGACAACATTTAATATTACTGGCAAAACAGATTAGGTCATATACAGATTGTAATGTTGGAAACAGAAGTGAGGTGGATTTCACACATCAAACTTTTGCTATTTCACATATCACACTGCCAGACCCTGAATAGATTAGATGATGTTTGATCGGCATGTACTCTTCTTACAATGTTCATCTCTGTTGTTAACAATAGATTGGAAGAAGATTAAAACACAAAGTGCTGGAGTAACTCAGCTAGTCAGGCAACATTTATGGAGGACATGGATAGGTGACATTTCAGGTCAGGACCCTTCTACTTTGAAGAAATGCTACTCTCTCCAGTCCATTCTACTGCTCCACTGTGAAATTTTCTCAAAGTATGCCTACTTTGAAGAAGCTCTCCTCCACTCTCCACAATCAGTCTGAAAAGGGGTCCCGACTTGAAACATATCCTATTCATGTTACTCAGAGATGCAACCTGACCCGCTAAGTTACTCCAGCACTTTGTGTTTTACTCAAGGTCCCAGCATCTGCTGTTCCATGACTCTCCATTAGAAGACGCTTATTGAGCATCACTAAGCACCTTACCTGATTACCTGTGAGGCTTCCGGTGTCTGAAAACATCTGATAATTTACTTGCATCCCGTGTTGCAATTGAGAAGGGTATCAGCACTAACCCATGGCTAATTTTTTTATCTTGTTTCCCCCCTCGCACTCCAGGTATCCACCAGGTGTTGTCGGAGTGGCTCCCACTGGACTGCCACAGCCAGTAGAAGGAATAGCGGCCAGTGCGGTGCAGTTATCGCACAGCCTCTCCACAGTCACCCACCCACCACATGCCCCTTCTCCGGGGCAAACAGTCAAACCAGAGTCTGACAGAGATCACACGGGTGACCAATTGTAGCCAGACGTCATTCCTGACCCCAAGGATCTCCACCATAAGAGAAGCTCGTCAAGAGAAGCTGCTGTGGTGAACAATGGACTATGGAAATAACCAAGATTAGAAACTGGTCCAACTCCAAATAAAGATGTGGGAGAGAAGAAGAGATTCGGTAAATTTGTCCCTCCGTTAAATTGTAGCTTGTCCCTGTACAGTGGACTGATTAACTGTTTCTATGTCATATGGGTTCCCTGTGAGCAAGAAAAGTTCTAGTAGTTACTTCTATCATGAATGTACTATGTCTGTGTACAGTTTTAGAACTTAAGGGTGTGTTCGCTTAGCTGTGAAACAGAAACCAAGGGAGATATTCAGTAAAACTGATTTTTTGAAAAGAAAACTATCTTTCTTTTGTACATTAAATTCACGCCCAAAAAGAGGCAGTTTTCAGACGTCTCAGGAAAACAATGGTAAATTCCCACTTATTTTGTGTTCTTACGCCATGCAGTGCATTGTTTTGTACCTGCTTATCTTTTTTTTTAGTATCAAGTAACAAAATCAACACACTTTTTAATTCATTTTCTTTTTGGCATGAATTCCCATTACTTTCTTGGGGGCTGAGGAAAATGTTGCAAAGAGATTTTTTTTAAAGAAATTTCATACAAACAGCACCATGCTTACTGTCACCAGTTTAAATGTATATCATTGGTGGTATGCGTACAGGCACTAGACTACTGGAAAGTAGCAGCATTTCTTTGCCTACATCGATTCCTGTTAATGTGGTAGGCTAGCAATATTTTGGTTGAAATAATCATGTTTTGTGACTGTAACCATTTGTATGAATTATTTTAAAGAAATAAAACAAAAAGACAGAAAACGCCTTTTATTTATCAAGCTATTATTTTTCCTCTCTAATTTGAATATATAGAATCACAGTCATAGAGTGATAACAGTGTGGAAATAGGCCCTGCGGCCAAACTTGCCCACACCAGCCAACATGTCCCAGCTACACTAGTCCCACCTGCCTGTGCTTGGTCCATATCCCTACAAACCTGTCCTATCCCTGTACCTGTCTAACCATTTCTTATATGTTGGGATAGTCCCAGCCTCAACTACCTCCTCTGGCAGCTTGTTCCAAACACTCACCAGCCTTTGCGTGAAAAGGTTACTGTAGATCAGTGTCACTCATGCTATGAGTTGTAAAGGGGGCACCGTCGAGTATGGCTGCCCTGCCAGCAGCTGTCGGTCTTTTCACCCTTTTTTAATTTTTAGTGAGTTAAAAGTGTTTGTTTTGGAGGTCTTTTAGTCTTTTTATGTGGGGGGGAGGGAGATATTTTTCTCAGTCCCTACCCGGTCAGAGATGCGGCTTTTCTCCGTGCCGTGTTTTCGCCTCTTCCTCGCGGCCTACCAACAGTCTGGAGCGGCATTTCCTGCCGGGACCGGCCAGGACTTCAGCTTTGGCGGCGGCACAGCGCTGAGGCACCATCGTGGAGCGGGCGATGCCTTACCTGGGTCGCCGTGCGGTAATCTCCGGAGTACTGTGATCGCCGACTCCAACATCGCGGAGCTGCGGTCTGTGGAGCTTCCAGCTGAGCTGAGCTGAGCTTCCGGCGGCGCTGAGCTTTAAACACCACGGAGCCTGGGATCTCACACCGAGATCGGCAGTGTCGGAGCTCTGACTAGCGCGGCCCGTGGACTTCGGCAGCCGTGGTCTCCGGGGAGGAAGCGGCTGCTCCAGACACTGCGAGCCACTACGTAGCGGCGACTGCGGAGGCCTCAATAGGCCCGACTATGGGTGAACAGGGGACGGGACTGGACTTTTGATGCCTTCCCCCACAGTGGGAACCATTCTGGGGGGATGTTTTTATGTTTACTGTTAAATTCTTTGATATTGTGTCTTATCTTTATTTATGTGCTGCAATGACAAGTCAAATTTCACTACACCAGTTGATGTATGTGATAATAAATGTCCTTTGTATCTTAATATGGATCTTACTCACTGTGCGTGAGTTAAGTCATTCCAACAGTTACCCCTTAGATTCCTATTAAATCTTTTCCCCTTCAAACTATGACCTCTAGTCCTTGATTCCCCTACTCTGGGCAAAAGACTCTGTGCATCTACCCTCTCATGATTTTATACACTAAATATTCAGAATAAATGTGCTTTATCTTGGTTTAATTTAAGATAGAATCCAGTCCAAATAATTTGCCGTATATTAATGTTTTGAAATTATGTAGTGTGTTTATATTGAATTATGTCAAATTGCACTTTGACGAAAGGTAAGGAGTAAATGGCTCACCAGCAAAGAAGGATAATGTTAATAGCTGGGTCAAGGACATTGTTTTTATATTGGCTGTTAAGGAGGGGAGGAGGTCAGTATGATCTGGGGACAGTAATATGTTAAGTGATCTAAGACATCAAAAGCGCCATTGTAGATTGTTCAAGTGACCCGCAGACGGACGTAGCCCCTGGAAGAAATCGGGGCCGCAAAGTTCATTCAAGGTAACGATAATCAAAGTGTCCTGCAATCCACAATAATTCTTGCAGCCAGCTGCATTCTTCATCGACACACGATTCGAATGCCATTAACGTGAGTAAAAGCAAAAGGACAGTCAGAGGAGCAGAACATTTGCTACTGTTTTAACAATTCTAGAGAATTGGGAAGTGGAACGGCAATTGGCATGTGAAACTTTTAAATCTGAGGTTTCGAGGAGAGTAAAGTAGGATTAGGAATAATTGGTGTAGAAAAATACAGCGGATGCTGGTTTATACTGAAGATAGGCACAAAGTGCTGGAATAATTCAGTGGGTCAGGCAGCATCTCTGGAGAAAAAGGATGGGGGATGTTTCAGGTCGGGACTCTTCTTCAGACTGAAAATAGGGGGAGGAAAATGGAGATAAAAAGGCCAGAGTGAGGCCACACGCAAATTGGAGGAACAGCACATCATATTTTGCTTGGGCAGCTTACAATCCAGTGGTATGAACGTTGATTTCTCCAATTTTAAGTAACCCTTGCTATCCTTCCTTCTGCCATTTTAGCTGTCCTCCTGGTTCCACTGTTTGCATTCTTGTATCTCTTCGTTATCACCTCTTCCCCAGCCAACAATGGGCCATCATGGGCTCCACACGCCCTTGGTCATCTGTTGTCTGCCCTGCTTTGTTCTGACCCGTTCTTACCTCTAGTTCCCTCTCCTTACCTTCAGTCTAAAGGGTCCTGACCCAAACAGTTACCCATCCTTTTTCTCGAGAGATGCTGCCTGACCCTCTGAGTTACTCCAGCATTTTGTATCTATCTTTAGTAAAAATAATGGTGCCTGGTGAGAGGGCCAAAGGGCCTCTTTCAGTGCTGTATGACTATCAACCGAAAGAAAGAGAGTATATTTAAATGGATTTAGTGTATGGAAAATGGAAGTGATTGTTTTGATACTTTATAACACTTAGTGGGAGTAGTCTGTATTTCAAACAAGACTGTGGTGGGCAAAAGGATACAATAGGTAGAGAGACAGCTGATTGAGGTGTGCATGTGGAGGTTGGTGATGGAAACCATGCAGGGGGACCATGTGGAAGGACAAAGGGCGAGTCATCCAAGGGGTCAGTACAGGAATAAGAAGAGAAGACAATGCTGGAGGTTATAACATTTGGAATAGAACCAAGTTTGATGGAGAAAAATGGGGAATATCGGTAAGCAAGGATGGTTGTTAACTGTATCAGATGTTGCAGAGAGGTAAAGGAAATATCTTGCACTTGCATCACAATCATAACTTGGTATTGAAATAAGGTAGAAATCTGATTGGTGAAGTTACAAGTATGCAAATCTATTTGATGGGTTTCAGCATGTTCCAGGTGCATGGAGAGGACAGAGGGGGTTGGGAATAAGAAGGAAAGAGAGGTAATGACACAGTTCTGAAGGTCATATTGTTGCTTCAGGAGGGAATAAAAGTGTTAAATCACCAGGAAGGTAAGTTTAGTGACCAGATGATACATACAAAAGGTTACATATACTGCACAAGTATACTGTTAAAATAATTACACTGTTCATTTGAGGATACAAAATACAGTGGCTGAGTTCATAACTGATAGGAGCAGAATTAGGCCATTCAGCCCAACAATTCAGTGTATTCCGCCATTCAGTCATGGCTGTTCATTCTCTCTCTCCCAACCCCATTTTCCTGCCTTCTCCCCATAACCCCGACACCCACGACACAGTTGATCTAAATCGTGAAAGCTGCACCTGAAATAAGTAACAACAGCATTTTGCCACATTTTGACTCAATTATTTTCAGCGCTGTGTAAATTGAACCAAAGGAGAATGATATTTGATTATATGGCATTCGTATGGATCTTGGATTTAATAGCCAATGCAATTTTCTGCAAATTTCTAATATTTGCATATTAAAATAATACTGGTGGCAGTGAAAATTCTGAATATATCAGATGTGGATGACAAAAGAAAATCACTTGCCCTGTGCATGACAATAATACAGACATCAAGCAGCACTGTACAAAGTAATCACATTGGTCTTACAGATGATCCTGTGTTCAAGTTTTTTTGAGCGACTAGGAGTAGAGAATTCAAGTTATTGTACTAATGCTGAATGTTTGAAAGAGCTGAGCATTAGATTCCCTACTTTTTACCAAGACCCCTTTGAATTTTGAAAACACGAATTATTTCACATAATTTTACGAACTATTGAACATAGAACCTCTTAGGTTGCAAGGGCTTTCCAAGCATTACAACTTAATCAAGAAATACATTACATTTTTGTATTCATTTACAATTTCAAACTTAGTGAAGCGTTAAGTAAAACTGGCTTGGATTTTGCAAAAGTTACGGTGGAGAAACTGTCGGTTTGTGCTGCCATCGGTTTGTTGCTGTCAGTGAAACTAAACAAGCAGGTGCAGCAGGCAGTGAAGAAAGCTAATGGCATGTTGGCCTTCATAACGAGTGGATTTGAGTATAGGAGCAAAGAGGTCCTTCTGCATTTGTACAGGGCCCTGGTGAGACCACACCTGGAGTATTGTGTGCAATTTTGGTCTCCTAATTTGAGGAAGGACATTCTTGCTATTGAGGGAGTGCAGCGTAGGTTCACGAGGTTAATTCCCGGGACGGCGGGACTGTCGTATGACAAAAGAATGGAACGACTGGGCTTGTAGTCACTGGTATTTAGAAGGATGAGAGGACATCTTATAGAAACATAAAATTATTAAGGGATTGGACATGCTAGGTGCAGGAAACATGTTCCCAATGTTGGGGGAGTCCAGAACCAGGGCCCACAGGTTTAACAATAAAGGGGTAGGCCATTTTGAACTGAGATGGGGAAAAACGTTTTCACACAGAGTTGTGAATCTGTAGAATTCTCTGCCTCAGAAGGCAGTGGAGGCTGATTCACTGGATTAATTCAAAAGAGAGTTAGTTAAAGCTCTTAAGGCCAGCGGAATCAAGGGGCAATGGGAGAAGGTAGGAACGGGGTACTGATTGTGGATGATCAGCCATGATCACATTGAATGGCTCAAAGGACCGAATGGTCTACTCCTGCACCTATTTTCTATTTTTCTGTGTTTCAAGGCAATTTCTGGCAATCCACATTTGTCTGGGCATTGTTAGCGATGCAACACTCCTTCATAGGCATTGGATGTTTTGCAAACTTCTCCAACCGATAAAAATGAAAGCAGATATTACATGGACATGGGTTGTGTGCAGACTCTTCACAGAGTAGATTACGTGAAAATATTACATCCTGTTACTGATGGAGTGAGTTCTTAATATCCTGCTAGGCTATATTCGGCACCTAATCTTTCTGGCCCGAGAGTTATTGTATATGTGTAGAATGCAAAGCTCTTAAACAATTCATAATATAATGGATTTTAAAATAAGCAAAAATATATTTTTAGAAAGTTTATTTATATTTCATCTTCTACGTAATCCTATGTATATGTTCCAATCTTTATTTAGTACTCTGTAAAAGTTTAAATAGTAAATTAAAAGTTGTGCTTTTCTTCTTCCTGGTATGCTGTCCGTAAGAATTATTGAATATGATTGCTGCTTGTCCAGCTTGATTCCATCACAAGTTTAGTTTAGAGATACAGCGCGGAAACAGGTCCTTCGGCCCACCGAAGTCCGCACCAACTAGCGATCCCCGCACATTAACACTATCCTACACACACAAGGAACAATTGGTTTTTACCTTTACACCAAGCCAATTATCACGGGTATGAAGCAGAAGGGCGGTACACTGCTTGATGACGAACAGAGTCTGGCTGTTGATCTGAACAGATTTTTCAACAGATTTGACTGCCCCACACCATCCCAGCCTCCCCCACCTGGTCTGCTGACCATTGCTGCTTCCTCCACCTCCCCTCCCTCTCTCCAACACTCCTGAGATGTCACCTGCACGGAGTCCCCTCTTCCCACCTCCTACTCCACCACCAGCCCCACCTATGACTCTTCATACTGCTCAGGTCAAGATGATGCTGGACAGACTGAAGCCAGGGAAAGCAGTGGGGCCCGATGACACCAGCCCAAGGCTACTGAAGACTTGCTCTTCAGAGCTGTGTGGTATTCTAACACACCTGTTCAACCTGAGCTTGCGTCTACAGGAGGTCCCAAGGCTGTGGAAAACATCTTGCCTGGTACATGTCCCAAAGAAGACCCATCCCACTCACCACAATGACTACAGACCAGTAGCGCTCACCTCACATATTATGAAGACATTTGAGAGACTTGTCCTCTCCTACATCAGGACTAGTGTGTCAACTCAAATGGATCCTTTACAGTTTGCATATCAGCCCAACATCAGTGTCGATGATGCCCTTATTTACATGCTGCAGAGGGCGTACACACATCTGGACATCCCTGATGCATCTGTAAGAATTACATTCTTTGACTTCTCAAGCGCCTTTAACACAATTCAGCCCCGACTGCTAGGGGAGAAGATGGAGAAGATGAAGGTGGATCCATTACTGGTACTGTGGTGTTTGGATTACCTTTTCCTCAGACCACAGTACGTGCGCCTACAGAACAATGTCTCAAGCACCATCCTGAGCAGCACAGGGGCTCCACAAGGAACTGTGCTGGCTCCATTCCTGTTCACCATCTACACAGCGGATTGCCAATATAACACCAACAGCTGCTTTTTGCAGAAATTTTCAGATGACACAGCTGTTGTAGGCCTCATCAAAGGGGGCAATGAGGAGGAGTATAGAGACACAATTAACAACTTTGTGGAGTGGAGTGCACACAATAACCTCCATCTCAACACCACAAAAACGAAGGAGATAGTTGTGGATTTCAGGAGGGGGAGGAGGAGGACTCAACCAACACCAATCACCATCAGGGGCACTGAGGTGGAGGTGGTCGCCAACCACAGGTACCTTTTGTGCAGCTTGACAGTGAGCTGGACTGGAAGAGTCATATGGAGGCAGTGTACAGGAAGGGACAAAGTCGACTGTATTTTTTAAGGAGGCTAAAGTCATTTAATATCTGTCAACCCCTACTGTGCAGTGTCTACCATTCAGTGGTGGCCAGTGCTCTGTTTTTTGCTGTGGCCTGTTGGGGAGAAGGCGCCCGCATAGCGGACAAGAACAGACTGGATAAGCTGATCAGGAAGGCCGGCTCAGTGGTTGGGGCAGAGCAACTAACGGTCAAGCAGGTGGCAGAGGCCAGAACTCTGAAAAAACTAGGCTCAATAATGACCAACCCCACTCACCCACTCCACGCCCTGAAGGTGATCAAGTGCAGCATCTTCAGTCAGAGACTGATTGCACCAATGTGCAAAACGGAGAGACATAGGAAGTCTTGTATACCTGCTGCTATAAGGTTTTATAATGCACAAAAATAATTTTGGATTTTTTTTTTTAGTATTCATTCATTGTATTTTAACTTATTAAGTATTGAAGCTATCTGTGGAAATGTGTGGTGTTATGTCTGTCTTGAAGCTGTTGTGGCACTGTAATTTCCTGTAAAGGATTATTAAAGGTTATTCATTCAAATTAACCTACAAACCTGTACGACTTTGGAGTGTGGGAGGAAAACCAAGATCTCGGAGAAAACACATGCAGGACATGGGGAGAACATACAAACTCCGTTCAGACAGCACCCGTAGTCAGGATCAAACCCAGGTCTCTAGTGCTCTAAGGCAGTACCTCTACCGCTGCGCCACCGTGCCATCCAAGTGCAGTGATTCTAAGGTTGCCCTTAAACGAATGCTTGACAGCAGTAAATCTTGTGCAGAGAGAGTTCCTGGCTTGAAACAATTAGTTCTTTGCAGCGATCACTGACTGTAGTTATCGAGTCACAGAATAATACAGCATGGAAACTGGCCTTTTGGCACAACTTGCCCATGTCTCATCCACACTAGTCTCACCTGCCCGCAATTGGCCCATATTCCTCTAATCCTATCCTATCATAGAAACATAGAAAATAGGTGCAGGAGTAGGCCATTCGGCCCTTCGAGCCTGCATCGCCATTCAATGGCTATATTTAAGAGGGAGTTAGATGTGGCCCTTGTGGCTAAAGGGATCAGGGGGCATGGAGAGAAGACAGGTACAGGATACTGAGTTGGATGATCAGCCATGATCATATTGAATGGCGGTGCAGGCTCGAAGGGCCGAATGGCCTACTCCTGCACCTATTTTCTATGTTTCTAATATGATCATGGCCTTCTCTCCATACCCCTGATACCTTTAGCCACAAGGGCCACATCTAACTCCCTCTTAAATATAGCCAATGAACTGGCCTCAACTACCTTCTGTGGCAGAGAATTCCAGAGATTCACCACTCTGTGTGAAAAATGTTTTTCTCATCTCGTCCTAAAAGATTTCCCCCTTTATCCTTAAACTGTGACCCCTTGTCCTGGACTTCCCCAACATCGGGAACAATCTTCCTGCATCTAGCCTGTCCAACCCGTTAAGAATTTTGTAAGCTTCTATAAGATCCCCCCTCAATCTTCTAAATTCTATCCATAAATTCTAAATGCTTCTTAAATGTTGAAATAGTATCTGCCTCAACTACCTCCAGCAGCTTGTTCCATACACCCACCACCCTTTTGTGTAAAGACTGTGCGTTTACCAGATCTATTCCTCTCATGATTTTGTACTGTTCTGTAAAGTTCTATTTGTACTTTGTATCTATAATTGAATTAAAAAAATTAATGAGAAAAACATCGTTCAAAAGCTAAACTGCCAGAGAATGCTTTGAAGACAAGCTATGAATTCTCAGCCCCATTATAATTCTGCTTGATGTTCCATAACTGGCGTGATGTTGGAGAAATCAGGGCTTATGAAAATCACAAAGTCTGCATGGTGAGAGAGAGGTCAGGTTTAGTTCTAATTTTTAGTTTAATTTTAGAGATACATCACAGAAACAGGCCCTTTTGGCCACGTCGGCCATCGACCACCCCTTCACATTAGTTCTGTTTTCGCAACCACTTCCTAAACACCTTGGGGCAATTAACCTACAATCCCACAATCTCTGGGATGTGGGAAGAAACCGAAGGACCCGGAGGAAACCCACGCTGGAGAACATGCAAACTCAACACAAGCAGCATCCAGGGTCAGGATCGAACCAGGTTCCCTGGCGCTGTCAGGCAGCAGCTCTATGAGCAGTGCCGTCCATAGAACATTATTATTCAGAATTATTTAGCTGAGTGCTGCCTGTGATATCAAAATCTCTTCTCTTTGCTGATAAAAAATACTTTATTCAGGACTTCAAGCATTCAAAAGCACTTACACATGCCAGTCGATTCTCTGCTGCATAGGAGGCAGCAATCAATCAAACAAAATTATCCAATTCCGTGGTACTGAACAAAGGCAGGTTGGAGACCTGAATTTCAGCACAGCTCTGAAGTACAGCCTTTTGAACAAGGCTTTAAAATGAGGTTGAATAGCTGTACAGCTGAATGTAACATTCTGAGGAAACACTTGTATGTGGTGCTCTGGAAACATGTTTTATTCATCCTGACTTCTCTAAGGTGAGGCATATATCTTGGAAGGTGAAATCTACATTCTTATCAAGCATCAGGTATTTCAAATAATTGATATGTATTCGTATTGTGATTTGTGTTGAAGGATCAGCACAACACAAAGTGCTGGAGTAACTCAGCAGATCAGGCAACATCTGTGGAGGGAACGGACAGATGACATTCTGGGTTGGGACATTTCTTCAGATTCCATTCCCTCCATGGATGCCACCTGACCTGCTGAGTTCCTCCAACACTTTGTGTTGCTCAAGATCTCAGCGTCTGCCGATTCTTGCATCACTATTTCACAGACCTATTTTGGGCTATGGTAACAACACGGCTAAAGGGGAATCACAGTGGCGGCACGGTGGCGCAGCAGTAGAGTTGCTGCCTTACAACACTCACAACGCCAGAGACCCGAGTTTGATCCTGACTACGGGCGTTGTCTGTACGGAGTTTGTACGTTCTCCCTGTGACCGCGTGGGTTTTCTCCGAGATCTTCGGTTTCATCCCACACGCCAAATGCGTAGAGGTTTGTAGGTTGATTGGCTTGGTATAAATGTAAATTGTCCCTAGTGTGTGAAGGATAGTGTTAATGTGCGGAGATCGCTGGTCGGTGCGGACTCGGTGGGCCGAAGCGTCTGTTTCCGCTCTGTATTTCTAAACTAAACTAAACGAACACTGTCACTCGTGCAAGAACAGTGATTGTGCTCCAAAGACCTCTGCAGCACAGCAACTGGCCCTTCAGCCCACAATGTTCGTGCTGAACATGATGCCATCTGTCTGCACATGATCCATATCCCTCTATTCCTTTCACATTCATTTGCTTATCTAAAAGCCCCTTCAACCCCTCTATGTCATTTGCCTCCCCCACCACCCCTGACAACGTGTCTCAGGCCTCCACCACCCTATGTGTAAAACAAAATTGCCGAAGGGCCTATTCTGTGCTTTGTTGTTCCATGTTCTACATAGACACAACAAATCCTAAAGAAATCCTAAAGGAATGCTCACAATTGGTATCTCCAATGTAAATTAAACCAAAATTAATGTTTTGTGTCTTGTTCTGGGCAACACACTTCAAGAAGCAAATAGCACTGAGTGGTTGCAAAATATATTTACTGGAATTATTCTATATTTACAAGAATGATCTCCTTAGGAACAAAGGCATGAAAGAAAATTGGAGTATTTAAAGTCACGATGTTTATAGGAATAGTAACTAGATTTCACTCTCCTTCTTGGAGAGACCAAGAAGCAAAGTGGAGAGCATAAAAGCGAAAGAATCAAAATTGATGCAAGAAAAAGCTTTTGTAAGAAGTAAAATTTCACCAAATCGAACCTTGAAAGCGGTGCGTGGTTGATGATGAAGGTAGATTTAGTCATAATGAACACAAGTGAACCACATAAATAATTGAAAGCAAAATGATTACAGGACTATGGAGGAAGAGTGGATGAGTCAAGTGGTCCGTTTCACTGCTGGAGCCATGCTATGATTTAGAGCAGTTAGCGTAGGGAGCAATGAAACTAGCCTGTACATTAAGTTTTATATCCTTGCTCTATTGAATGTGCAGATTCTGGTGCAGTAGAAGTAAAAGATTGTATAGTCCTTCATGACATTGGATCATTCATGGGTGATTCTCGAGTCATGGCACATGGTGCTTATACTGCAGAAAGCTGGCCTTCAACTGAATGTTGCCTTGGTTTTGTTAGTGATTCATGGAGGGACATCAGAGCAGGGTCAGTCTCACATATAAATCACATATAAATCTCAACTGAACCATCCAATCACTAACTAAAGAGCAGCCCTGACCTATGATCTACCCCAATGGTGACCCTTGGACTATCTTTAATCGGACTTTACTGGACGTTATCTTGCACTAAACATTATTCCCCTTATCATGCATCTGTACACTTGACGGATCAATTGTATTCATGCACTATCTTTCCACTGACTGGGTTAACACGGAACATAAAGCTTTTCAATGCACTTCGCTACACGTGACAATAACCAAAACTAAACTACATCTTGGCAGCATTGAAGATGATTGTCATGGTACACCAGTCATTGAACGTAGGTATGCAGGTGCAGCAGGCTGTGAAGAAAGCAAATGGTATGTTAGCATTCATAGCAAAAGGATTTGAGTATAGGAGCAGGGAGGTTCTACTGCAGTTGTACAGGGTCTTGATGAGACCACACCTGGAGTATTGCGTACAGTTTTGGTCTCCTAATCTGAGGAAACACATTCTTGCCATAGAGGGAATACAGAGAAGGTTAACCAGACTGATTCCTGGGATGTCAGGACTTTCATATGAAGAAAGACTGGATAGACTCGGCTTGTACTCGCTAGAATTTAGAAGATTGAGGGGGGATCTTATAGAAACGTACAAAATTCTTAAGGGGTTGTACAGGCTAGATGTAGGAAGATTGTTCCCGATGTTGGGGAAGTCCAGAACTAGGGGTCACAGTTTAAGGATAAAGGGGAAATCTTTTAGGACCGAGATGCGAAAAACATTTTTCACACAGAGAGTGGTGAATCTCTGGAACTCTCTGCCACAGAAGATAGTTGAGGCCAGTTCATTGGCTATATTTAAGAGGGAGTTAGATGTGGCCCTTGTGGCTAAAGGGATCAGGGGGTATGGAGAGAAAGCAGGTACAGGATACTGATTGGGGATGATCAGCCATGATCATATTGAATGGCGGTGCAGGCTCGAAGGGCCGAATGACCTACTCCTGCACCTATTTTCTATGTTTCTATGATTGAATGTGATCAAATCTGCTGCTTGATTGTACAGGGGTAGATGTCCACATTGTGCTTTAATAGTAGCAGAGCAGTTAAGAGTTCGTAGATACCATAAATTGGGATGTTCTGTGGCAGATTGGCTGCAGATTTTGCCTGTGTAATCAAGAGAGGTGACCACCTCGTTGGTCTTTACCTTGAGGTGTAGGTTATCCTTTCAAGGAAACTTAATAGATTGCCCTTGACTGAACTAGAGGTGAGAATGCCTTTGCTTCTGGACTGGAATGTGGTTTGAATGGCGGTGAAGTAAATACATTTAAAAAAAAAAAGATTAGATTAAGTTCAAATATTGCAAAACAATATTATGGAATTCAAAATTTATTAAAAGAGTAGACGGAATGGAAAATGTGCACATGTAGTGAGTGTGGATCTGTGGTTAAAATACTGTCCTTAATGTGTTAAAAATAGACATTGTATCTGCCCAGTTCTGATTTATTGCATTTTTTTAATATATTGGCAGCATCTGAGTCTCTCTCCAGCCCACAGCGGTAATTCCAGACCCCAGAGAGCTGTTAAAAATAGAGGATGTAAAGTCAGGTGAAACAACCAGGGGACCAAATTATGTGTTTGAGAAGGTTTATAAATGCCGAGAATTGTGCCTGAAGAAATATGACATCAACGTCGACTTTCAGCGGGGTTTAGATAAAACACCAAATATTTGCTGTGTAGGCATTTTAAACCTTAAGGTATAAAAGAATAACAAGGATATAAGGTTGGCTTTGGGATAGAAACAAGTTGTTCTGAGCGGCTGTCCTGCCAACTGCAGTGATGTACACGCTGATTTTCACCAGCAATCAATCCAGGCTTCCCGCTGCTCCTGCTAAACAATGAATAGAGGGCAGAATTTCAAAGTTTGCGGACTACACATACTTGTCAGTGCAGTAAACGGGAGGAGGAGATAATAATAGATTTTGAAAGGGTGCCGATATTCAAACAGAATGTGCAGACACAGAGCGGGTGACATTCAGTGCAGTAAAGTAGCAGCTGATGTATTTTGCCAGGGGAATGAAAGGAGACTGTACAGGATGATGGCAGTTTTAATGAATGTGTGCTTGCAGGGAGGTTTAAAGGAGTCAGGGCAAATTAACAAATGACTAAAGCACGTGCAGAGCTCAGACAGATTCCAATACCTGGTTGCATCCTTTCTTATTTGATCACAACCTTTCAAGCTTCCCTAAAGATGTATCCTTGCCCTTGAACTCTTCCACATTCTGGAAGACACAGGTGACTCAACAGGTCAAGTGGCATTTCTTGCAGACACGGATCGGCAACGTTTCGGGTCAGTACACTTCTTCACACCAAAGAAGGATTCTGACCTGTAATGTCACCTATCCATGTCCTCCAGAGATGCTGTCTAACGCACTGAGTCACTGCAGCACTTTGTCTTCTACACAAGATTCCAGTTCTTTTTATAACCATATAACAATTACAGCACAGAAACAGGCTATCTCGGCCCTTCTAGTCCATGCCAAACACTTATTCTCCCCTAGTCCCATCTACCTGCACTCAGACCATAAACCTCCATTCCTTTCCCGTCCATATACCTATCCAATTTATCTTTTTAATTATAAAAACAAACCTGCCTTCACCACTTCCTCAAGAAGCTCATTCCACACAGCTACCAGTAAAGAAGTGCCCCCTCATGTTACCCCTAAACTTTGTCCCTTAATTCTCAAATCATGCTCATGCTTATCTTGCTCATTCCATTTCTACTTCTTGTTAATGTTTATTACAGGTACGGATACGCTTATAACAAGCTCATGATGGGATAAGACATTCTCAGGGCATGAATGTCTAGTAACAAGGTATAGGTATAAGGTGAGAGGGGAAACGTTTAAATGAGGTTCGCAAGTCAAGTTTTCCCATTTCTTCATCTGAAGATCGGAGGGGATAAAGATGTAACAATCAAACTCCATGACGCTTGCCACCACCCCACTCCCCAAACAGCGGCCTATGCGGAGACAGACTCCGTGCAAGCAGGCCCGGCTCACCGTCGCAGACCGACGACCGAGGACACACCCACTCCGGTCGGAGGAATGAGAAACGTCCGCCACGGACCGATAACGTTGGATCTGCCCGGTTGGGCCGGCTCACCCACCGCGGACTCTGAATTAGCCCCGAGCCACTGGCGTCAAAGGGAACTGTGCTCCAGAGAGCGAGGAAGGATTGAAGGGATTGTTTACAGGAATGAGCAGGATAACCTATGATGAGCGTATGTCGGCACTGGGCCTCTACTCGCTGGAGTTTAGAAGAATGAGGGAGGACCTCATTGAAACTTACAGAATAGTGAAAGGCTTGGATAGAGTGGATGCGGAGAGGATGTTTCCAATAGTGGGAGAGTCTAGGACTACAGGGAATTGCCTCAGAATTAAAGAACGTTCTTTTAGGAAGGAGATGAGGAGAATATTTTTTAGTCAGAGGGTGGTGAATCTGTGAAATTCTTTGCACAGAAGGCTGTGGAGGCCGTCAGTGGATATGTTTAAGGCAGAGGTAGATAGATTCTTGATTAGTGCAGGTGTCAGAGGTAATGGGGAGATGGCAGGAGAATGGGGTTAGGAGGGAGAGATAGATCAGCCGTGATTGAATAGCGGAGTAGACTTGATGGGCCGAATGGCCTAATTGTACTCCTATCACGTGATCTTATGAGAGCGAGGTGGAGGCGGACCGGTGATAGCAATGGTGGTTTCTGGTGTGGGTACCCCAGGTACATGTGACAATAAAGTATCATTCATTAATACATTCATTCATCTCACATTGCCATTAGTTGGAAGGAACTGCCCTGATTTGTTCTGGCCTTTTTCTACCTCCAGTTCCTTCCCCTGTACTTTCGGTCTGAAGAAGGGACGAGCACTAATATTTTAGTCATTAATTTATTATATTTTTGTTAATTATGTTATCTATGTTGTGGAACTGGAGCAGCAGCTGGATGACCCCAGGGCCATCCGGGAAAACGAGAGTTTCCTGAACAAGACCTACAGTGAGGTTGTCACACCAAGTATACATGAAGAGCAAAGGTTGGTGACTGTGAGAAAGAGGAGTAAACGTGGAGTGCAGGAGACCCCGGTGGCTGTACCTATTTAAAACGGGTTCACCCTCTTGGGAGTGGATGACACGACAAGATTGAGTGGTAGCCAGGGCTGTGATTCCAACCCTGGTGCCGAGGCTCAACGGGGAAGAGTGACGTCAGGCAGAGCCGTAGTGGTGGGAGACTCCATCGTCAGAAGTGCGGACAGGAGATTCTGCAACAACAGGCGAGACTCCAGGATGGTGTGTTGCCTCCCTGGTGCCAGGGTCCAGGACATCTCGGGGCAGCTGCACGGCATCCTCAAGAGTGAGGGGGAGCAGCCGGAGGTTGTTGTGCATGTTGGCACAAACAATAAACAATAGGTGCAGGAGTAGGCCATTCGGCCCTTCAAGCCAGCACTGCCATTTAATGTTATCATGGCTGATCATCCCCAATCAGTATTCCATTCCTGCCTTCTCCCCATATCCCTTAACTCCACTATTTTTAAGAGCCCTCTCTAGCTCTCTCTTGAAAGCATCCAGAGATCCTGCCTCCACCGCCCTCTGAGGCAGAGAATTCCACAGACTCACCACTCTCTGTGAGAAAAAGTGTTTCCTCGTCTCCGTTCTAAATGGCTTACTCCTTATTCTTAAACTGTGGCTCCTGGTTGGGATATTTTTAAAAGTGTGCTGACGAAAGCTCAGGATATGTATGTCCCCGTTAGAGTGAAGGGCAAAGCAGGCAAACGTAAGGAAGCTTGGCTGACGAGGGAAATTGAGAGTAGACAAAAATGCTGGAGAAACTCAGCGGGTGAGGCAGCATCTATGGAGCAAAGGAAATAGGCGACATTTCGGGCCGAGACCCTTCTTGAGACGTTAGTCAAAAACAAGAAAGATGCAAGGTACAGGTAAAGGCATCTAAGATCAAGTGCATCCCTGGAGGAGTTTCGGGAACTAAGGAGAAAACTAAAAATGAAAATCAGAAGGGCAAAAAGGGGCCAGGAGATAGCTCTGGTGGGCAGCATTAAGGACAATCCCCAAATATTTTATAAATACATAAATGGGAAAAGGGTAACTAGAGAGAGAGTGGGACCTCTCAGGAATCAAGGTGGTCACCTCTGTGTGGAGACACAGGAGATGGGCAAGATCCTCGATGTGTATTGCTCCTGTGTATTTACCGAGGGAAAGACTGCAGATCGGAGGAAATTGGAGCAGTCACTGGAAGTGTCTTGCGAGCAGTCAGGGTTACCGTCGAAGAAGTACTGAAGGCACTGTCCTTTTTGAGGGCAAACAAATCTCCAACAGTCTGATCAGATATATCTGAGGACATTGTGGAAAACTAGAGAGGAAATTGCGGGAGCCTTGGTTGAAATTTAGAAAGATAGATAGATAGATAGATAAATATTTTATTAATCCCTTTGTCAGGGAATTTCAGATTACTTGCAGCACACCAATAAAAGTAAGGCACCACATTAAAAAAAACATAAAACATAAAAACATCAAACATCCCCCCACAATGGTTCCCAATGTGAGGGAAGGCACAATGTCCAGTCCTCTTCCCCTTGTTCACCCATGATTGGGCATATTGAAGCCTCCGCAGTCGCCGCAATGGCGGCCCGATGTTACAGGTCCTCGCGCCGGATGATGGGGCGTCGGCGTCGGGAGAACACTCTTGGAGCATATGGAACAGCTGCTTCCCCCCTGGAGACCACGGCTCCCGAAGTCCACGGGCCGCGCAGGTCGGAGCTCCGAGGCTCCGACCCCAGGCTCCGCGGTGTTCAGAGTCAGCGCCACCATGGCTGGAATGTCCGCAACCACAGCTCCGCGATGTTGGGTCAGGAGTCTCAGCACTCCGGAGCCCACCGCATGTTGGCGGCCTTGCGCTGTGCCGCCGCCGAAATTGAAGTTCTGGCCGGTCCCGGCAGGAAACGCCACTCCAGTCCCGGTGGTAGGCCGCAAAGAATGGGCGTAGATGCGGCCCGGAGAAAAGCCGCATCTCCGACCAGGTAGAGACTGAGAAAAATAGTTTCCCCCTTCACGCCCCTCCCACCCCCCCACATAAAAAATTGGACCTCCAAACGAACATTTTTTAATATACTAAAAAAAAAGTGTTTAAGACTAAATGGACGGACAGCCGCAGGCTGGGCAGCCATACTCGTCACCCCCCCCCCCCCCCCCCCCTCGCTTTACGAGTCATCCTTAAATACAGGAGAGGTTCCGATAGGCTGGAGGGTGGCAAATGTTGTGCCTTTTTTCAAGAAGGGTTGCAGGGAAAATGCTGGGAACTATGCCGGTTAGCTTAACATCTGTAGTTGGTAAGTTACTGGAGAATATTCTGAGGGATAGGTTATACAGGCATTTGGATGGGCAAGGGCTGATTAGGGACAGTCAGCATGGTTTTGTACATAGGAGGTCGTGTCTCACAAATCTGATAGATTTTTTTGAATACGTGACCAAAAAGGTCGATGAGGGCAGAACTGTAGATGTTGTGTACATGGACTTCAGTACGGTGTTCGACAAGGTTCCGCATGGTAGGCTGCTCTGGAAGGTTAGATCGGATGGGATCCAAGGAGAGATAACTGAATGGATAGCATACTGGCTCCACGGAAGGAAGCAGAGGGTGATGGTGGAAGGTTGCTTCTCAGTGTGGATGCCTGTGACTAGTGGTGTGCCTCAGGGTTCGGTGCTGGGCCCGTTACTGTTTGTCATCTACATCAATGATTCGGATGAGAACATACAGAGCATGATTAGCAAGTTTTCTCATGATACAATAGTTAGTGGTATTGCAGATAGTGAAGTTGATTGTGAAAGATTGCAGCAGGATCTGGATGGATTAGCCAGGTGGGCAGGGGAATGGTTGATGGAATTTAATACAGAAAAGTGGGAGGTGTTGTATTTTGGGACGTCTAACAAGGGCAGGACCTACACAGTAAATGGTGGGCCTCTGGGTAGTGTTGTAGAGCAGAGAGATCTAGGAGTACAGGTGCATGGTTCCTTGAAGGTCGATTCGTAGATAGATAAGGTGGTCAAAAAGGCTTTTGCCACTTTGGCCTTCATCAGTCAGAGTATTGAGTATAGAAGTTGGGAGGTCATGTTGCAGTTGTACAAGACGTTAATGTGACCGCATTTAGAATATTGTGTTCAGTTCTGGGCACCATGTTATAGGACAGATATTGTCAAGCTTGAAAGGATTCAAAAAAGATTTACGAGGATGTTGCCAGGACTAGAGGGTGTGAGCTATAGGGAGAGGTTGAGTAGGCTGGGTCTCTATTCCTTGGAGCGCAGGATGAGGGGAGATCTTATAGAGGGATACAAAATCATGAGAGGAATAGATCGGGTAGATGCACATAGTATTTTGCCCAGAGTAGGGGAATCATGGACCAGAGGACATAGGTTAAAGGGGAAAAGATTTAATAGGAATCTGAGGGGTATATTTTTCACATAAAGGGTGGTGGGTGTGTGGAACAAGCTGCCAGAGGAGGTAGTTGGGGCTGTGACTATCGGTGGGCGGCGCGACTCACGTCGCAGCGGCCTCTGCAGTCCGTCTGTTTTTTTATTATTTTTTGTCTTGTTTCAATGTAGTTTTTTTTTTTTTTGACGGGGTATGTGTGTGTGTGGGGGGCGGGGGAGGGGGGATGGGTGAGGAAACTTTTAAAATCTTTCCCCTGCACAGAGAACCCGACCTTTTCCCTGTCGGGTCTCCGTTGTCAGTGGGGCCTAGCACCGTGGAGCGGCCTCCAACCGGAACGACCTGGGGCTCCAGTTGCGGAGCTGCAGACTTACCCACCATCGTGGAGCTGGCCGAGTTTGGAACGGGTGGAGCTGTGGTGGCGCTCAGCTGCGACCCGACCCCCGGGGATTCAGAGGCTCCAACCGCAGGTCTGATGGACGGTGACACCGGGAGCCCGCGGGTCCCTGCTGGGAGTCCGCTTTTCGGGGCTTCCGCAACGGCGACTTCAACCGCCCGAGTTGCGGGGTTGAAAAGTACCTGGAGCGGGGCCTTACATCATCGCCCGGCGCGGCTTGGAATGGCTGCGGGTCTTTGCTAGTGCCCGCCAGGGGATCCAACAACAAGACCCGGAGCGCGGCCATGCATCACCCGGCGCGGCGTTAATGGCCGCGGGGCAATTACTATCGCCCGCCGGGGGCTTTGACTCTGACATCGGGAGGGGAATGGGGAGTGCAGGGGAGAGATACGTTTTTGCCTTCCATCACAGCGAGGAGGAGATGCGCTGTGATGGATGTTTGTGTAAATTGTGTTGTGTCTTGGGTCTTTTTCTTGTGTGTATGACTGCAGAAACACCATTTCATTTGAACCTCTATGAGGTTCAAATGACAAATAAAATTGTATTGTATTGTATTGTATTGACTATCCCCTTGTTGAAGAAACAGTTCGACAGGTACATGGATAGGACAGATAGGCAGCTCAACAGCATCTGCGGGGAATCTTGGTCGGTGGGCAAGTTGCTTGTTTCTGCGCTATATGACTTGTCCTTTGTCACTTGAAATGTTACTTGTTAACATTGCGAGGAGCTTTAACTTTGAGGAGAACACTCCATCTTTGTCCCATTCAACTGTCCTGGGTTACACATCACACCCTTATCTTCTCTAATCAACCTCCACCTTTCCCTCACAAACTTATTTATTCTACTCATCAAAACATGGACCTCTTTGTGGAGTTGCAGTCTTGCCATGGTCTTGCCTGGCGCTTCTAAACTGGAAGTTTCTCATGGGACATGAAGGGGTGTCCAAGCAGCCAGCTTCCCTATTTAGGCAAGGGTTTGCTCTTTTTCCTGAGTATGTTTGTAGTTTGGGAAATCAGCATTCTGTCTTCCCACACAAGGGCGAAGATTCAATCTCTCAGCCACCTGCAACCACAAATTTTACCTGACAATTTTTTCTGCAGCCAATAATGGTTGAAGCATCCAAGAACGTCAATTACCTTGACTATTCTGAAGAAAAGAAGAAGAGAGAATTTTTAAGAAGGAACTGCAGATGCTGGAAAATCGAAGGTAGACAAAAATGCTGGAGAAACTCAGTGGGTGAGGTAGCATCTATGGAGCGAAATAAATAGTCGAAACCCTTCTTCAGACTGATGTGAGGGGGTGGGGGGGGGGGGGGGGGGGGGGGAGTGTGGGAGCAGGTGGAACAAAGGAAGAGGTGGAGTCAGAGGGCTAAGGGAGCGTTGAGAAGGGGAGGAAAAGTGAGGACTACCTGAAATTAGAGAAGTCAATGTTTATCGCGCTGGGGTGTTGGCAATCTGAAGAATGAACTACGAATGCTGGAAACACACGGCAGGTTAGGCAGCATCTGTGAAGAAAGAAACAGAGTTAATATTTCAGGTCAATAATCGTTCATCAGATGAAAAGTCATCAACATGCCACATTTTCCCTGATACCTTTGTCTGATGTTATTATTCATATAAAGTAATAGAAACATGAAAAATAGGTGCAGGAGTAGGCCAGTCGACCCTTCGAGCCTGCACCGCTATTCAATACGATCATGGCTGATCATCCAACTCAGTATCCTGTACCTGCCTTCTCTCCATACCCCCTGATCCCATTAGCCACAAGGGCCACATCTAACTCCCTCTTAAATATAGCCAATGAACTGGCCTCAACTACCCTCTGTGGCAGAGAATTCCAGAGATTCACCACACTCTGTGTGAAAAATGTTTTTCTCATCTCGGTCTTAAAGGATTTCTCCTTTATCCTTAAACTGTGACTCCTTGTCCTGGACTTCCCCAACATCGGGAACAATCTTCCTGCATCTAGCCTGTCCAACCCCTTAAGAATTTTGTAAGTTTCTATAATATGCCCCCTCAAAATTCTAGCGAGTACAAGCCGAGTCTATCCAGTCTTTCTTCATATGAAAGTCCTGACATCCCAGGAATCAGTCTTGTGAACCTTCTCTGTACTCCCTCTATGGCAAGAATGTATTTCCTCAGATTTGGAGACCAAAACTGTACGCAATACTCCAGGTGTGGTCTCACCAAGACCCCGTACAACTGCAGTAGAACCTCCCTGCTCCTATACTCAAATCCTTTTGCTATGAATTGAATAATAATTGAATAATGATTGAATATTGTCAGAATATTAAGATATAAGAATATTAAGCTATATATTGTCTACCTTAAAATATTAAGCTATCAGTAAACATAGAAATATCACGTCCCATCAAGAGGACAGTCATCGATTTGCGAAATATTAATTCTGTTTTTATCTCCACAGATACTACTGAACTGCTATCCTGTTTTTATTATGATTTTCTTTGATTTATTAGTTAAACTATTTGAAACATTTTTTTAAACAGAATCATTTCTTACATATGCTTTTTGTTTCCAAAAGACAAGAGTCTAAAGTGTTTAATTGTGGACAATTAATTGTGGACAAAAACATACGGGTTTTCCCAAACCAGAAACCCTGGATGTCCAGCCAGGTCCGCACACTACTCAGAGCCCGCGATGCTGCCTTCAGGTCAGGTGACAGAGCTCTGTACAGGGCTGCTCGAGCCGATCTGAAAAGTGGTATTAAAAAAGCCAAGGCGGACCATAAGAGGAGCATAGAGTCCCACTTGTCCAGCAATATTACACGGGAGGTATGGCGGGGCATACAAGACATTACCAACTACAGAGGCTGTGCCACAAAGTCAGAAGACCTGAGTGTGCCGCTGGCAGAAAAGCTAAATTGCTTCTTTTCCCGCTTTGAAACATCACAACAGCAGCACTCACCTGCTACAGCCCTGTTTCCACCCTCACCTGGCTCCTGTACTACTCCACTCACTGTAACGGAGCACGATGTCAGACGGGTGCTCCTGGCAGTGAACCCCAAGAAGGCTACCGGCCCAGATGGAGTACCTGGTAAGGTGCTCAAAGCGTGCGCCCACCAGCTCACTGCCATCTTCACCAGAATTTTCAACCTCTCCCTGGACCAAGCAGTTATCCCATCCTGCCTAAAATCAGCCACAATCGTCCCTGTGCCGAAGAAGTCTCCCATCACCAGCCTTAATGATTACCGTCCTGTGGCCCTCACTCCGGTAATCACGAAGTGCTTCGAGAGATTGGTCCTCCAGCACATCAAGGACTATCTACCACCAGACTTCGACCCCCACCAATTCGTTTATCGCGAAAACAGATCCACAGAAGACGCCATTACCGTAGCTCTCCACTCTGTGCTGAGCCATCTGGAGCAGGGGCAGAGCTACGTCCGGATGCTCTTTGTGGATTATAGCTCAGCTTTCAATACAATCATTCCGGACATTCTCATCGACAAACTGGTCACTCTCGGCCTCCCCACTGTCACATGTGCCTGGATAAAGGATTTCCTCACCAACCGGCCCCAGACTGTGAGACTCGGCCCCCACCTCTCCTCCACTCGCAGGTTGAGTACCGGCTCCCCACAGGGCTGTGTGCTAAGCCCCCTCTTATACTGTCTCTACACCTACGACTGTAGTCCGGCCCACAACAACAACCGCATCGTCAAATTTGCTGACGACACTACTGTGGTCGGACTTATTTCAAAGGGAGACGAGGCAGCCTACACAGAGGAAGTCCTGAAGTTGACAACCTGGTGCTCAGAAAACAATCTGGCTCTGAACACCAGGAAAACAAAAGAGCTCATTGTCGACTTCAGGAGGCACAGCACCGACTTAGCCCCCCTACACATCAACGGCGAGTCTGTGGAGAGGGTCAACACCTTCCGGTTTCTCGGCGTCCATATCGCCGCTGACATCTCCTGGACGGACAACACGACAGCGGTCATCAAGAAGGCTCAGCAGCGGCTGCACTTCCTGAGGGTCCTCAGGAAGCACAACCTGGACTCTAACCTGCTGCTGACCTTCTACCGCTCGTCCATCGAGAGCCTGCTGACATACTGCATTACAGCATGGTACGGCAGCTGCACCATGGCAGACAGGGAGAGGCTTCAGAGGGTAACTAGAACAGCACAGAAGATCATTGGTTGCCCTCTCCCCTCCCTGATGGACATCTACACCTCCCGCTGCCTTAGCAGGGCAAAGAATATCATCAAGGACAGCTCCCATCCTGCGTTTGGACTGTTTGACCTGCTGCCCTCTGGAAGGCGCTATAGGTGCATCAAATCCAGGACAAATAGACTCAGAAATAGTTGCTTTCCGAAAATTATAACTACTCTTAATTCAAATTCACACATGCACTGACTTCACAGCCCAACACCCGGACTTCCATCTGTATATATGTATATAGTGCCGCAGAATTGTGCACCTATCCCCCCCCCCCCTTCTCCCTTCTGTTTTTTGTTTTTCTGTTTCTTGTTTTTTGTACTAAATTATATGTATGCACTGAGTACGAGCAGCTTTCAATTTCACTGTACATGTATAGTGACAATAAATGGCATATCTCATCTATATCTAATTGCCATATGTACTGACAACGGAACAGTGAAATTCGTACTTGCACAGCATAATAGGCCTGTAAACACAGTACTTATAGATAACATCTTGAATTAAAAAATGTACACTAATAACCAAAATATTATTGCCAAAAACAAAAACTCCTTAGTGCAACCAAAGACAGTTCATAGAACTCCATAGTTGAGGTTAGTTTGTGCAGTGTTCAAGAGCCTGATGGTTATTTTTTTTAATATATTCTCCTTTGTGCAACTTTCATTATTTTTCTTCAGCCTCCATAAGATGCCTAAGAACATATCTTTGTCTTTAAAAATGTCGCAAATAAAAGTCACTGTTTTTGCTTGGTCCACTGTTATTTTTTGTCGTGTTCTACCTACACAATGAATTTGTGCCTCAAGTAGTTATTTACTGTAACTGTTTCAATGATGCACCTCTAGGTGGCAGGACTGCCACATCCTGACAGTGGTATGTAGCAAGTCTGACGGCTGTATGGTTGCACTTTCTTATACCCACAGCTGTGTGTGAGCGTAAATGTAAAATACTAAATAAGCTAATAGAGGCATGAAGTCATACAGTGTGGAAATAAGCCCTTCAGTCCTACTTGTCCACACCTCCCAACATGTCAGATGCAGTATAATGTGGATAAATGTGTGGTTATCCACTTTGGTGGCAAAAACAGGAAAGCAGACTATTATCTGAATGGTGGCCAATTAGGAAAAGGGGAGATGCAACGAGACCTGGGTGTCATGGTACACCGGTCATTGAAAGTAGGCATGCAGGTGCAGCAGTCAGTGAAGAAAGCGAATGGTATGTCAGCATTCATAGCAAAAGGATTTGAGTATAGGAGCAGGGAGGTTCTACTGCAGTTGTACAGGGTCTTGGTGAGACCACACCTGGAGTATTGCGTACAGTTTTGGTCTTCTAATCTGAGGAAAGCCATTCTTGCCATAGAGAGTACAGAGAAGGTTCACCTGACTGATTCCTGGGATGTCAGGACTTTCATATGAAGAAAGACTGGGTAGACTCGGCTTGTACTCGCTAGAATTTAGAAGATTGAGGGGGATCTTATGGAAACTTACAAAATTCTTAAGGGGTTGGACAGGCTAGATGCAGGATGATTGCTCCTGATGTTGGGGAAGAACAGGACAAGGGGTCACAGTTTAAGGATAAGCGGGAAATCTTTTAAAACCGAGATGAGAAAAACTTTTTTCACACAGAAAGTGGTCTGTGGAATTCTCTCTGGAACTCTCTGCTATATTTAGAGGGGTAGCCCTTGAGGCCAGGATGTTCATTTTTTTGGCTATTACTTTTACCAGCTGATTAAATTCTCACACAGTTAGACCTTTGTCCATGGCCCCTTGTGGCTAAGGGGATCAGCTTATTTTAAGGGTAGATGAAAGAGAGAAGGCAGGTACGGGATACTGAGTTGGATGATCAGCCATGTCCCAGCTACACTTGTCCTTCCTTCTCCAACCTGCCTACACTTTGTCACACCTCACACTATTGAATGGCGGTGCAGGCTCGAAGGGCCGAATGGCCTACTCCTGCAGCTTATTCCATACACCCCTAATTTCTATGTTTCTTTTTCCCCCTTCTATGTTTCCTCTGGTCCTCAACTCATCTGGTCTGGGTTTCTATGATTTTATTCAGATAGAGTCCCAGCCTACTCAACCTCTCCCTATATCTCACATTCTCTAGTCCTGGCAACATTCTCCTAAATCATCTCTGTGCTCTTTCCAGCTTGACAACATTTTTCCCATAACAGTGTCCAGAACTGAACACAATACTCTAAATACAGCCTCACCAACATTTTATACAACTGCAACATGACCTCCCAATTTCTATACTCAATACTCTGACTGATGAAGGCCAAAGTGCAAAATGCCTTTTTGACCACCCTATCTACCTGCGACCACCTTCAAGGAATAATGCACCTGTACTGAGTTCGAAAGGGTCCCAAAATGCAAACATCAGATAGAGATTTTAAAACCGAAAGTTAAATCGATCTGGGCTTAGGCCTTGAGTTATAGGGTGAAGTTGGATGGTTGGGTTGCTTTATCTTTGAAGTGCAGGAGGCTCAGGGGTGAAAAGGATCATGAGGAGAATAGACAATAGGTGCTGGAGTGGGCCATTCGGCCCTTCAAGCCAGCACCACCATTCACAGTGTGATTATGGCTGATCATCCACAATCAGTACCCCGTTCCTGCCTTCTCCCCATATCCTTTGACTCTGCTATCTTTAAGAGCCCTATCTAGCTCTCTCTTGAAAGCACCCAGAGATTTGGCCTCCACTGCCTTCATGAGACAGAGAATTCCACATATTCACAACTCTCTGGGCGAAAAGGTTTTTCCTCATCTACGTTCTAAATGGCCTACCCCTTATTCTTAAACTGTGGCCCCTGGTTCTGGACTCCCCCAACATGTGAACACGTTTCCTGCCTCTAGCGTGTCCAATCCCTTAATAATCTTGCATGTTTCAATAAGATCCCCTCTCATCCTATATTCCAGTGTATACAAGCCCAGTCACTCCATTCTTTCAACATATGACAGTCCCGCCATCCCAGGAATTAGCCTTGTGAACCTACTCTGCACTACCTCAATAACAAGAATTTCCTTCCTCAAATTTGGAGACCTAAACTGCACACAATACTCCAGGTGTGGTCTCACCATGGCCCTGTACAACTGCAGAAGAACCTCTTTGCTCCTATACTCAACTCCTCTTGTTATGAAGGCCAATATGCCATTAGCTTTCTTCACTGCCTGCTGTACCTGCATGCTTATTTTCAGTGACTGATGTAGAAGGACACCCAGATCTCATTGTACTTCCCCTTTTCCTAACTTGACACAATTCAGACAATAGATAATGTAGAGGATTCTAAAACTAGATGGCATAGGCTTAAGTTGAGAGAGGAGAAATTTAAGAGGAACATCAGGGGCAACTTCTTCACTCAGAGGGCAGTCCACACCTGGAATGCACTGCCAGAGGAAGCTATAGAACCAGACACAACTGTGACTTTTAAAAGGTACAAGTGCGGACTTCACCAACGCAATATGCCAGCACTCACCCGTTTGGCTGTTTTTGAAACTTCAATCATGGGGGGGAGGGGTGGGCTGGGGGGGAGGGGGGAGGGCGGTGGGCTGGGGGTGAGGGGGGGGTGGGGGTGAGGGGGGTGGCTGGGGGTGAGCTGGGGGGGGGGGGGGGGGGAAACTGGAATGCCCCCATCTCCCGGAGTGGACCGTCCTGCCTTGCGAGTGTATTGTGACGTCACTCGGATTTTTTTTCCCCAAAATGGGTGAGTTTTAAGAAATCTGGCTGTTTTAAAAATTTCAACAATTAATAACTTTAAAAATATAGTTGGAAATGCGACAGGAAGATATTTATCGCCACCACGGGAAATATGTGAGTAGGTTGTGTGAATATGGGAAGGCTATATCCCAGCGTTTGGAAGAAGATAGGAATTAACCAGATTGACACACACACAGACACAAACAAGACAAAGACTATTAGTTATATAGAGATTTGGACAGATTATATGGATCAGAAGGGATTAGAGGGCCAGTATACCAACATGGACAAGGTGAGACAAGGACTGTTTCCATGCTGACTAAATAGTCGCCAGGGCAGTAACGTGCCTAGATTGAAGGTGGATTGCTATATTTGTATACATTGTGTATGCAAGCAAAGACTATCACTGTGCTTAATCACATGTGACAATAAAGTATTCCTATTCCAATACTTTGGGCTTACATTGGGTTTTGTTGGAGACCTGTCCTTCTCCTTTGTAGTCAATGCCTACTATGTTCTGTGTGCTGAAGCAAAGCAAGAATTTCATTGTCCTGTCAGGGACACATGACAATAAACTCACTTGACTTTGACTTCTCCACTGTCCTAGCATCTGTAGACCCGCCTGCTTGTGAGGTCGGCTGTATGTCGCCAGGTGTGCCATAAATGTAGCACCTTCCTCAGAGTTGCCTCCGGTGGTGTCCAGCTAATCCTGTTTCCCATTAGATGCTTTCTACAGGTAGGCAGTAAAATATCAATAGTTAGTAAGTGACTGGATATGGTTGGGAACAATATGGGCCCGGAGTGTGGAAACAATAGGGGTCAGGAGTGTGCTTTACTGCAAGAACGGGGTTTCAACACAGTGGGGAGGTTGGGAATGTCTGAGAGCAGTGTTTCTCAAAGTGGGGTACATGTACCCCTAGTGGTACGCGAAAGGTCTTCAGGGAGTACACGGCAATTTTCAACTATGTACTACTGAAACATAGATTAATTATTAGAAAAAAATACTGTGGTTACAAATTATTTTATACATGCATATTTGCAAATAAATTATATATTTTGTATGAATTATCATAGTCAGGTTGTGATAGCTGCTGCATTTGGGTAGTTTGCAGACTCCAGCGCAACAACTTTTATCGACTTTTACAATGAAATTCGATTGTTTCTAATGAGGGGTATAAGATGCTTATGGAAATTTACAAAGGGGTACATGGGTATCAAACCATTGTGAATCACTGTCTTAGAGTCATTGAGTGATACAGTGTAGAAACAGACCCTTCGGCCCAACTTGCCCACACTGGTCAACATGTCCCAGCAACACTAGTCCCATCTGCTTACATTTGGCCCATATCACAAGTTTGCAAGTTATAGGAATAGAATTAGGCCATTTGGCCCATCGTCCACCCTGCCATTCAATCATGGCTGATCTCCGCCTCCTGATCCCATTTTCCTACCTTCTCCCCTTAACTCAAGAATTTGTCTATCATTGCCTTAAAAATATCCACTGACTTGGCCTCCAAAGCCCTCTGTGGCAATGCGTTCCGCAGATTAACTACACTCTGACTATTCCTCCAAACCTGTTCTATCCATGCACCTGTCTAACTGTTTCTTAAATGTTGCGATAGTTCAATTACCCCTCAGAATCCTATTAAATCTTTTCCCCTTCACTTTAAACCTATGTCCTCTGGTTGTCAATTCTCCTAGTCTGGGCAAGAGACTCTGTGCATCTGCCCGATCTATTCCTCTCATGTGTGTGTCAGGGCAGGGGTCCAGAGTGCGGGTCAGATGTGTGGCTGGTGCTGGAATAGCGGTGGAGAACATTACATAGAAACATAGAAACATAGAAACTAGGTGCAGGAGGAGGCTATTCGGCCCTTCAAACCAGCATCATGGCTGATCGGCCCCTATCAATAACCATCAATAACCCGTGCCTGCCTTCTCCCCATATCCCTTGACTCCACTAGCCCCTAGAGCTCTATCTAACTCTCTCTTAAATCCATCCAGTGACTTAGCCTCCACTGCCCTCTGTGGCAGGGAATTACATAAATTCACAACTCTATGGGTTAAAAACTTTTTTTTCTCACCACAGTCTTAAATGACCTCCCCTTTATTCTAAGACAATGCCCCCTGGTTCTGGACTCGCCCAACATTGGGACCATTTTTCCTGCATCTAGCTTGTCCAGTCCTTTTATAATTTTATATGTTTCTATAAGATCCCCCTCACCCTTCTAAACTCCAGGATTTCTGAAATGGACGGGTTGCCTGCTGTTTGTGATGGCTGTGTCCGTGCATCACTTGTAGCCTTAGATGTACCATTGTTTTTATTGTCCATGGGAGGTTTGTGCCCCTGCCCCTGACCCATGCACCAAAGACAGAGTTTCAGCGAAGCAGTGGGATGGAGAATTAGGGTGACAGGGGTCTGGAAGCTCTGGGTCTCTCTTGCGATCTGAATGGAAATAATCTGCAAAGCAATCGCATTTACTTTCTCTAATGTCCATCTTATGAACACTGCATTAGTTTAGTTTAGTTTCATTTAGTTTCATTTGCAGAGGCCCCCGGGCCCACCGATTCTGTGCCGACCAATGATGACCCGTACACCAGTTCTATCCTACACACGAGGGACAATTTACTGAAGCCAATTCACCTACAAATTTGCATGTTCTTGGAATGTGGGAAGAAATAGACACCCGGAAAAATCCCACGCGGTCACAGGGAGAACGTACAAACTCCATTCAGACAGCACCTGTAATCAGAATCGATCCTGGGTTTCTGGCGCTGTAAGGCAGCAACTCTACCGTTGTGCCACCGTGCCACCCTCATAGGTTCTGTATAATTTGTTTTAAATAATTCTCATTTCATAAATTATAGCGGGATACCAAAGCATTATTATTGCACAGCAGGATGCATTTGGCCCAATGACTCCATGCTATCTCCCGGTATAGGAATCAAATAAGTCCCATTACTTCAGTAATTCAATACTCGGCCCCCTCCTCTTCATCATCTACATCCTCCCCCTTGGTCAGATACTCCGCCACTTCAACCTGGACTTCCACTGTTACGCCGATGACACCCAGATCTACCTCGGCACCAATTCCCCCCACAACCCCTCCTCTCCCATATCAACTCCTGTTTGTCAGCTATAAAAACCTGGATGCAACATAACTTCCTCAAACTCAACAGCGATAAGACAGAATTCCTCCTCATAGGCTCCAAAGCCACACTCAGCAAAGTCAATAACCCCACTCTCACCATCGACGGCACCACTGTCTCCCCATCTCCCCAGGCCCGCAACCTTGGCGTGATCTTTGATTCCACCCTCTCCCTTGAGCCTCACATCCGCCATGTCATTAAAACCTCCTTCTTTCATCTCCGCAACATCGCCAAACTCAGACCCTCTCTCACACCGCCCGCTGCTGAAAGACTCATCCATGCCTTCATCTCCTCCCGACTGGACTATTGCAACTCACTTCTCCTTGGCATCAGCTCCACCTACATCAACCGACTCCAACTGGTCCAAACGCAGCCGCCCGACTCATTACCCACACCAAATCCTGGCATCACATCACTCCAGTCCTCAAACAACTTCACTGGCTTCCCATCTCCCACCGGATCACCTACAAAATCCTAATCCTCACCTACAAAGCCCTCCACCATCTGGCCCCCCCATATCTCACTAACCTCCTCTCCCCCTACCAACCTTTTCGGTCCCTCAGATCCACATCAGCCGGTCTCCTCTCCATCCACAAGTCCAACATCCGCAGTTTTGGGTACAGAGCCTTCTCCAGGGCAGCTCCCAGGCTCTGGAACTCCCTCCCCCAACTGATCCGCAATTCCGTGTCCCTCACCATCTTCCAGTCCCGCCTCAAGACCCATCTCTTCACCTCTGCCTATCCTTAGCCCCACGTCCCCCTCCCTTTTCATCTGTGCATTAATTGCCTCATATTGTGTTTTGTATTGAATTCTGTCTTTACTTTGTGTACTAGTCATGTCTCTACTATTTATTTCATTCCCCTTACATGTTTTTCCTCTACCTGCTAAATTTTTGTAAGGTGTCCTTGAGACTCTTGAAAGGCGCCCATAAATAAAATGTAGTATTATTATTATTATTATTATTATTATTATTATTATTACTTCATTCTTTCTCCCAATCCCCACATGTTATTTTCACATCTCTGATTGGTCTTGCAATAATTTTAATCCAAAGCCTTGTTCACTATAATAACTTTTTTGATATGTCTCTGGTATTTAACCATATAACATATAACCATATAACAATTACAGCACGGAAACAGGCCATCTCGGCCCTACAAGTCCATGCCGAACAAATTTTTTTCCCCTTAGTCCCACCTGCCTGCACTCGTACCATAACCCTCCATTCCCTTCTCATCCATATGCCTATCCAATTTATTTTTAAATGATACCAATGAACCTGCCTCCACCACTTCCACTGGGAGCTCATTCCACACCGCCACCACTCTCTGCGTAAAGAAGTTCCCCCTCATATTACCCCTAAACTTCTGTCCCTTAATTCTGAAGTCATGTCCTCTTGTTTGAATCTTCCCTATTCTCAAAGGGAAAAGCTTGTCCACATTTATTATATCATTCTTAACGGCTCGAGAGAAGATGAAGGGGGAGCCACCTTCCTGAAGCAAAGCCGTCTGTGTGGTGAGGGTGATCCAACAAATGTTGGAGAGTGAGCCCGAGGATTTAGATCCAGTGACAATGAATGAACAACAGTGGACTTTCAACTAATGACAGTGTGGGGATTATAGCTTCTTACCAACAAGCAGTAAGTAAGTAAGTAAGTTTTATTTATATAGCACGTTTTAAGTCAACTCGCATTGACACCAAAGTGCTTTACATAAATTAAATAATAAGTTTCCATACAAACCATAGAAAAAGGTTAAAAAATAAATAAATAAAATGGACACAACACATTACAGAGTTCAACACGAACGCCCCCCCACAGCAGAATCAAAAATTTCCACTGTGGGGAAAGGCACAAGAAAGTTAAGTCCTTTTCCTCTGTGAAACACCCGAGGTCGGGGCCCATTTGTGGCCTTTCAGCCAGTCCGATGATTTTCAGGGCTCTCCTGCCGTGAAGATGGAACATCCGGCGTTGGGTGAAACATTCCTCAGCGGCTTGGAAAGTCTGGAGCGGCTGCCTCCTCCCCAGAGACCGGGGCACTCGTAGTCCTCAGGCCGCGCCAGTTGGAGCTCCGACCCCGGCGAACTCGATCTCAGGCTTCGTGGCGCTCCAAATCCAGCGCCGCCCGTGGCCGACGCCCGCAGCCACAGCTCCGCGATGTTGGGAGTCGGCGGCCACAGCACTCCGGAGCTTACCGGACGGCGACCCGGTAAGGCATCGCCCGCTCTGTGTTGGTATCCCAGCGCTGCGCCACCGCCGGCGAAGCTGTAGTCCCGGCCGGTCCCGACAAGTAACACCGCTCCATTCTCAATGGTAGGCCGCTAGGACGTAACAACCCAACTCTTGAAAACCACACAACACTGCCCTCAACTATGATCTATGGACTATCCTTTGTTGCAATGAGAACTTTGAGCTTTGTTGCATGTGTATTAGAGTCATGTATACATCGTGCAATCAGGCCCTTTGACCCAAATTGCCCACACCGGCCAACATGTCCCAGCTACACTAGTCCCACCTGCCTGCGTTTGCCCCATATCCCTCTAAACCTGTCCTATCCATTTACCTGTCCAAATGTTTCTTAAACGTTGCGATGCTACCTGCCTCAACTACCTCCTACGACAGCTTGGTCCATACACCCACCGCCCTCTGTTTGTAAAATATACCCCTCAGATTCTTATTAAATCTTTCCGGTGTATTTGTGTTATTAATTTAAGGATTTTTTGTTTATTAAATATTTTCTGCATGTGATGTGATTATTGCAAGCAAAAATCTCATTGTTCTGTCGTCGGTAGATTTGAGAATTAAACACTCTTGACTCTTGACTTTTAACTCTTGACTCTTAACCCTTGAGTCATGACATGGAGGGGAACCCGCTCTGGAATCCAACTCTTGGTTCCATGTTTAATCGAGGATGTGATGAGGTGGTTATTACAGTACCTGTATTACCTCTACTTATCTTGATTAGTACGGGTGTCAGAGGTAATGGGGAGAAGGCAAGTGAATGGCATTAGAAGAGAAAGATAAATCACCCATGATTGAATGGCGGAGTAGACGTGATGGGCCGAATGGCCTAATTCTACTCCTATTCCTTATGACTTTATGACCTTAAGTCTGTAGCTAATTATTCCAGGCAAAACCCAACCTGGGAACATGGTTATTGCAAAATAAGTGATGACGTTTTGTACTGGAATATACAAGATGCAACATACATGGCTGTAGGGATACCTCATCAATGTAGGATTTGGACAGATATCAACAAATATCAGCAGCAGAGTTTTGGATGAACTTATTTTTTCAATGTAAAAAGCTGTGAGATAGATAGCCAGCTACAGAAAAATTGTAGAGAGGAAATCAAATGATAGACAAGCATTTCAGCAGCAGATGAGCTGACAGTAATAGTGGTGAGATGTTCCAGTGTTACAAAGTGGATGGTCCAGGCATTTTCTGCTCCTTTATTTTATACCTGTTATTCCTACATTTTAGCCCCTCCATTGAGAGAATGCTGAGATGAAACTCAGGATGGCAGGGCCCTGGGGAGTGTTGTATAACAGAGGAATCCAGGAGTGCAGGTACATCATTCCCTGAAAGTGGTGTCACATAGAGTGGTCAAGAAGGCTTTCGTTACATCGGCCTTCGTCAGTCAGGGTATTGAGTATAGAAGCTGATATGTTATGTTGGTGGGGCCACATTTAGAGCATTGCATTCAGTTTTGGTCACTCTGCTATAGGAAGGATGTCGTTAAGCTAGAAGTAACACAGAGAAGACTTACAAGGATGTTGAGGGCCTGAACTATAGGGAGAGGTTAGGCAGGCTAGGACTTTATTCCCTGGAATGCAGGAGACTGAGCCTTGAGGTGGATAAAATCAAAAGGGACATAGATACATGAATACACAGTCCCTTATCTAAGGTAGGGAAATCAAGAACCAGGTCTAAAGGTGAGAGGGGAAAATGTAATTGGAACCTACAAGGCATTTTTTTCACATAAAGAGTGGTGGCTATAGGAGAAGAGCTGCTAGAGGAGGTAGTTGAGGCAGGTACTATAACAACATTTAAAACACATTTAGGCAGGTACATGGATGGGAAGGGTTTAGAAGGATCATGGGGTCAAGGAAAGAGCATTCACGTCGCGTCCCTGTTTCCACCAATTGTTCCACCACAAGAAGCACAAAACGCCATTGAATGTAGATGCTGAGAAGTGTGTTCAGCATTCGCTGAACAATTTCTAATCTGTGATGTGGACTCGATAAGAAGAAGGATCATAAGGTCATAAGTGATAGGAGCAGAATTAGGCTATTCAGCCCATCAAGTCTACTCTGCCATTCAATCATGGCTGGTCTATCTCTCCCTTTTAACTCAATTCTCCTACCTTCTCTCCATAACCCCATGACACCCGTACTAATCAAGAATCCATTCATCTCTGCCTTAAAAATATCCATTGACATGGCCTCCACAGCCTACTGTGGCAAAGAATTCCACAGATTCACCACCCTCTGACTAAAGAAATCCCTCCTCCTTCCTAAAAGAACGTCCTTTAATTTGACCTCTTGTCCTAGACTCTCCCACTAGTGGAAACATCCTCCCACATCCACTCTATCCAAGCCTTTCACTATTCAGTATGTTTCAATGAAGTTCTACCTCATTCTTCTAAACTCCAGCGAGTACAGGCCCAGTGCCATCATACACTCAGTCGTTAGATTTTAACCTATTCATTCCAGGGAGCATTTTCTTGTTAACCTCCTCTGGATCTTCTACAGAGCCAGCACAACCTTCCTCTGCAGAAAACATGTCACTTTAACTTAACTTACCTTGTGTGTGGCACAGTGCTGCAGCTGTAGAGATGCTGGCTTACAGCACCAGAGACCCAGATTCAATCCTGACAACCGGCGCTGTCTGTACGTTTGTAGTTACTCTCTGTGACCGTCACTTTGTATGTTCTCCCTGCGATCACGTGGGTGTTCACCAGGTGCTCTGGATTCCTCCCACACTGCAAAGACGTGAAGTTTTGTTGGGTAATTAGGTTCGGTAAATTGTCCCATACGTGTAGGACAGTGATAGTGTATGAGGGTGATTGGGGGTCAGCATGGAATTAGTGAGCTGAAGGGCCTGTTTCCGTGCTGTGTCTCTACAGTCTAAACCTGTCACATATAGTCCTTGAATGCACCCCCAACAATGAAATACTACCTCTCTCCAGACCACTCACCATTTTATATGTTTCTGTCAGATTTCCCTTCAGACTTCCCTTCTCCAAAGTAATGATCCCACTCTCTCTATCCTTGTAAATGTAGTTCCTCACCCCAGGAACCATTCTCATAAATCTCCTCTGGACCGGATCAATGCCTCAATATCTTTCCTGTAATGAGGCAACCAGAACTGAACAACATGCTCCAGACCCGGGCTGGCGTGTGTTATGTAATTTCAGCATGACATCTCTGCTTTTCTACTTCATGCTTCAATTCATAAATCCCATCATTGTTTCTATCTTATTAACCCCTTTCACAACGTGCACTGCCACTTACAATATCATGGACTCGTACTCTCATCTCCCTCTGCAGTTCTTTAGAATAAACATATTGCAATTCCTCATTCTTCATACTAACATTCAACACGTCACATTTTTTGCCATAAAACTTCATCTATCCCACATCTGCCCATTCAACCAGCCTGTTTATATCCAGCCACACTTGGTCACCAGAGGACACAAAGTGCTGGCGTTACTCAGCGGGCCAGGCAGCATCTCTGCAGAACATGGATCGGTGACATTTCAGGTCAGGACCCTTTTAGTTCAGTTTAGTTTAGTTTAGAGATACAGCGCGGAAACAGCCCCTTCGGGCCCGCACCGATCAGCGATCCCCGCACATCAAAAACACCGAGCCAATTAATCTACAAACCTGTGCATCTTTGGTGTGTGGGAGGAAACCGAAGATCTCGGAAAAGCCCACACGGTCACGGGCAGAAGGTACAAACTCCATACAGACAGCACCCGTAGTCAGGATCGAACCCGGGTCTCCAGCGCAACAAGGGCTGTAAGGCAATAACTCTACCGCTGCGCCACCGTGGCCGCACCACCTGATCCGTCTGAAGAATTGTCCTGACCCTATACGTCACTTATCCATGTTCACCAGAGCTGCTGCCTGACTCACTCAGTTAGTCCAGCACTTTTTGTCCATTTGTGTAAACCAGCAGCTTCAGTTCCCTTGTTTCCACAGTTTGTCACCGATCTGTTCAGGGCTCGCAAGGACAGTTCTGAACACGAGGAAATAAGAAATAGGAGCAGCTGTGAACCTTATGTGCCTGTTAGAAGGAACTATGTGGACTATTTACCTCTTCTTCTCCTTCTCAACTTGACCATCCTTTGGCAGCTCATTCTCCTCCGATTCCTCCGTGCCATTGTCCTGACGGATCTGACTACACCCACTGCTTCTATTCCCAGCTTCCCATCCTATCTAGGGCATCCAGAAGTGTATTTCCCTCGCTGCACCATTTCCACTGTTGTTTCCGAGAATCTGTCCTTGTCTCCCTCTTCTTTCCTATCCATGTGCTGACCCTTGGATAGGACCATCTGCAAACACAGTGTCTGTATAGAAACATAGAAAATAGGTGCAGGAGTAGGCCATTCGGCCCTTCGAGCCTGCACCGCCATTCAATATCATCATGGCTAATCATCCAACTCAGTATCCTGTACCTGCCTTCTCTCCATACCCCCTGATCCCTTTAGCCACAAGGGCCACATCTAACTCCCTCTTAAATATAGTCAATGAACTGGCCTCAACTACCTTCTGTGGCAGAGAATTCCAGAGATTCACCACTCTCTGTGTGAAAAATGTTTTTTCTCATCTCAGTCCTAAAAGATTTCCCCCTTATCCTTAAACTGTGACCCCTTGTTCTGGACTTCCCCAACATCAGGAACAATCTTCCTGCATCTAGCCTGTCCAACCCCTTAAGAATTTTGTAAGTTCCTATAAGATCCTATAAGATTCTATAAGTATCTAAGAGAATGAAGGGTTATCTTGTCGTGGTGTATAAGATTATAATGCTCCTGAAATTATGAAATTACAGTGGCTTGCAAAATTATTCATACCCCTTGAACTTTTCTACATTTTGTCACATTACAACCACAAACGTAAATGTATTTTATTGGGATTCGATGTGATAGACCAACACAAAGTGGCGCATAATTGTGAAGTGGAAGGAAAATGATACATGGTTTTCAAATTTTTTTACAAATAAAAAACTGAAAAAAGTGTGGCGTGCAAAAGTATTCAGTCCCCCTGAGTCAATACTTTGTAGAACCACCTTTCGCTGCAATTACAGCTGCAAGTCTTTTGGGGTATGTCTCTACCAGCTTTGCACATCTAGAGACTGAAATTTTTGCCCATTCTTCTTTGCAAAATAGCTCAAGCTCAGTCAGATTGGATGGAGAGCGTCTGTGAACAGCAATTTTCAAGTCTTGTCAGAGATTCTCAATTGGATTTAGGTCTGGACTTTGACTGGGCCATTGTAACACATGAATATGCTTTGATCTAAACCATTCCATTGTAGCTGGCTGTATGTTTAGGGTCATTGTCCTGCTGGAAGGTGAACCTCCGCTCCAGTCTCAAGTCTTTTGCAGAGACTCTAACAGGTTTTCTTCCAAGATTGCCCTGTATTTGGCTCCATCCATCTTCCCATCAACTCTGACCAGCTTCCCTGTCCCTGCTGAAGAAAAGCATCCCCACAGCATGATGCTGCCACCACCATGTTTCACAGTGGGGATGATGTGTTCAGGGTGATGTGCAGTGTTAGTTTTCCGCCACACATAGCGTTTTGCATTTAGGCCAAAAACTTCAATTTTGGTCTCATCTGACCAGAGCACCTTCCTCCACATGTTTGCTGTGTCCCCCACATGACTTGTGGCAAACTGCAAACGGGACTTCTTATGGCTTTTTTTCAACAATGGCTTTCTTCTTACCACTCTTCCATAAAGTCCCGATTTGTGGAGTGCACGACTAATAGTTGTCCTGTGGACAGATTCTCCCACCTGAGCTGTGTATCTCTGCAGCTCCTCCAGAGTTACCATGCTTCTTGCAGAGTTACTTGGCTGCTTCTCTGATCCATGCTCTCTTTGCCCGGCCTGTCAGTTTAGGTGGACGGCCATGTCTTGGTAGGTTTGCAGTTGTGCCATACTCTTTCCATTTTCGGATGATGGATTGAACAGTGCTCCGTGAGATGTTCAAAGCTTGGGATATTTTTTATAACCTAACCCTGCTTTAAACTTCTCCACAACTTTATCCCTGACCTGTCTGGTGTGTTTCCTTGGGCTTCGTGATGCTGTTTGTTCACTAATGTTCTCTAACAAACCTCTGAGGCCTTCACAGAACAGCTGTATTTATACTGAGATTAGATTACACACAAGTGGACTCTATTTACTAATTAGGTGACTTCTGAAGGCAATTGGTTGCACTGGATTTTATTTAGGGGTATCAGAGTAAAGGGGGCTGAATACTTTTGCACGTCACACTTTTCAGTTTTTTATTTGTAAAAAAAATTTGAAACCATGTATCATTTTCCTTCCACTTCACAATTATGCGCCACTTTGTGTTGGTCTATCACATAAAATCGCAATAAAATACATTTACGTTTGTGGTTGTAACGTGACAAAATGTGGAAAAGTTCAAGGGGTATGAATACTTTTGCAAGCCACTGAATATGATTATTGCACCTGAAATGCATCAACATTATTTCTCTGACCAGCGTTCCTATATTTTCCATTTCATTAATAGTATTAAATTAGTCAATTTGTTTTGAATGAGGCTTTGTTTTTCATCTTCTGGCTAAGAAACCTCTATGGCAGCACAAATGATAAATTCCATATTCAACTGATACTAAATTAAGTGATGTGAAACCTCAATAAACAGTTCCAGTTATGGATTGTAAGCAGAGTACACAATTAAACAGTTCACATCACACATTTTTGCTGACCCAAGCAATTTTGAAGCCGCCAAACCAAGGAGAAGAAATATAAATGACTGCACTAAATCGTTCCACAGCTCCAATTTAAACTGACAATGGCTACAGACTCCTGCTTCGTGGATTGCAAAAAATACATATAAACATTGGTTTTGCACATATTTGACGGAGCGGATAACGCTGGATTGTCCAGTAATATTGACTAAAATGTAATGAGAGTCAACAATTCTTCGGCAACAAAATGTACAATGCCATCAAAATGGTTGTGAAGTGTAATGGCTTTGAGAGCAGCAAATAGTGTAACAGGAATTTACTGAACTGCAAAATTAAAAGAAATAACCTTCATCTTCCAGAGTGCTTCTGGATGCCCCCCAGACCAGTGAATTATTTTTAATATTGGAACCATCTTCTGTAAACTGAAAATCATTGTGACCAAAATAACCAGTAAGCATAGAGTATCGGGGATGAACTCAATTCTTTAAAAGGTTGTTCCTTTCTCTGGAGCGATATTTTTTTCATCGGCCACACCCTCCTGCTATCAATCTCCAAATTTTCATTCCCGTCCCCCTTAGTACAGTTGCCCTCTGTGACTTTGCTCCAAGAGGCATTTTCTCTCCCAGCAACCTGTTCTCTATCATGCTTGAATAGCTGCCTTCTTTTTAAGACACTAGTCGTAAGGTTTAGTCACGTGTACCGAGGTACAGTGAAAAGCTTTGTTTTGCATGCTCTCCAATTAAATCAGATAATACTATACATAAATACAATACAACCAAACTCAAGTACAATAGATAGAGTAAAGAGGAAGATAAAGAGTGCAGATTATAGTTTCCATCATTATAGCACTTGACTTCGATAGGCAGAGTCGAGTGTCCATAATGGGGTAGAGGTGGTTCAGACAGTATCCCAGCTTATGGATGGACTGTACAGAAACCTGATAACATTTGTATGATAACATTATAACATGGATAGGACAGGTATAGAGGTGATATGGGCCAAATGCAGGCAGGTGGAACTAGTGTAGATGCGACATGTTGGCTGGTGTGAGCGTTGGGCCGAAGAGCCTGTTTCCACGCTTTAAGACTCCAATGCCCCTGTCCCACTCAGGAAACCTGAACGGAAACCTCCGGAGACTTTGCGCCCCACCCAAGGTTTCCATGCGGTTCCCGGAGGTTGCAGGTAGTTGCCGGAGGTTGCAGGTAGTGGAAGCAGGTAGGGAGACTGACAAAAACCTCCGGGAACCGCACGGAAACCTTGGGTGGGGCGCAAAGTCTCCAGAGGTTTCCGTTCAGGTTTCCTAAGTGGGACAGGGGCATTAGACCCATTGACTTTAACAGAGGGAAAGGGGCTATTCCTGAGACTGGTGGCGCGCATTGTCAAACTTCTGTAGCTTCTGCGGACAGGAGCAGAGACAAGAAGGAATGACTCGGATGAGACAAATCTGTGCTTATATCGGCTACTTTTCCAAGGCACTGTGAACTGAAGATGGAGTCAATGGTGGGAAGCCGGGTCTCTCCTGAGCCTGCTCCCATTCACAGTTACATGGTCCAATAGGTTAGACCTCATGACATTCAAGGGAAGCTGGCAAACTGGATCTAAAATTGGCTTGGTAAAAAGAGATGAACATGCTGGCAGTCCATTATATTTCTGATAGAACATATAACAGAAAAATACAGCAAAAGAACAGGTCCTTTGGCCCACAGCATCTGTGCCAAATACGATGCCATGTTAAACTAATTCCCTCTGCCTACACAAGATCCATATCTGTGTTCTGGAACTCTTGTGGTTTTGATATGGTGTGATATTGATCAATACTTTGGATGTTTATGGGTTTCAAATGTGAGCATCTGACAATGGGTTCAATACTTTACAATAATGTAATTACTTTGAGATTGTTACTTGCAACATATCATGTTACTTGAAACAGGCCCTTCGGCCCATCGAGTCCGTGTTCCACGTTCAGCAGCACTATCCAACACACTAGGGACAATTTACAATCTTTATCAAAGCCAATTAACTTACAAACCAATACGTCTTTGGAGTGTGGAAGGAAACCACATCACTCTTGGAAAAGTCACGTGGTCACGGGGTGAAATGCCTTTTAAATAGCTTGGTTTGAATTTTCCTGATAACCTTGTGATACGGTACATTTCTTAGTCTTTAGCACAAAACTAATCAATGAGATTGACAATCTTGAGAGAGCATGGATGGCACAAAACATCCGGGGACATTTAACTGAATTAAAGCACCCATTGTATTTTATGTGGCATTGGAAGTCTCAATGGTTAAATTGGTGGACTGGGAAGTCTCATCTTGAAACACAAGCAAGAGCTTTTTGAATCGGATTTGCACCTATTTCACCTCTCCCCCTCCCCCTCCCACTCCACCCACATTCCTTTCTCTGGCTTTACAATTCGTAACTCTTCAGTCCTTTTGTCTCATATTTTCAATCTGCCTATCATAAACCCCCCTCGCCTGTGTCTACCTATCACATGCCATGTTTTGTCCTATCTCTCGTCTCTCGCAGCTTGCTTACCCCCTTCTACAACCATTCTGAAGAAGGATCCCAGCCCGAAACGTCACCTATCCATGTTCTCCAACATGGCTGCCTGACCCACTAAGTTGCTCCAGCACTTTGTATCCTCTTGTGTAAACCAACATCTGTAATTTTCTTGTTTCTACAAATGAATAGACAAAGTCTTTACTCTTGTGCAGGACATAGGTGAGGAGGGGAAAAGTCCATAAGAGACCGGAGGAGCAACATTTACACAGAGGGGTTAAGAAGGAACAGCAGATGCTGGAAAATGGACAAAAATACTGGAGAAACTCAGCAGGTGAGGCAGCATCTATGGAGCGGTATGAACATTGACTTCTCCAATTTCAGGTAGTCCCGGCTTTCTCCTTCTTTTCCCCTTCCTAGTTCTCCCACAGCCCACTGTCTCCGCCTCTTCCTTTCTTCTTCCCGCCCCCAACCCCACATCAGTCTGAAGAAGGGTCTCGACCCGAAACATCGCCTATTTCCTTCGCTCCATAGATGCTGTCTCACCCGCTGAGTTTCTCCAGCATTTTTGTCTACCTTTACACAGAGGGTGGTGGGCACAGGAAAGTAGTGGAGGTGGGTACAATTATGACACTTAAAAACATTTGGACATTTGGCAGGAAAAGTTTGGAGGTAAATGGGCCAGGTACAGGTATCAGTCTCAAGGAGGGAACTGTCCCAAAACGTTATCTACCCATGTTCTTGAGGGATGCTCCCTACTCCACTGAGTTACATCAGCACTTCATCATAGAGTCATGGTCACTAAAAATCAGGATGCATCACAACATGGTTTGGGAACAGCTCCATCCAAGACTGCAAGAACTTGCAGAGAATTGTGGACGCAGCCCAGACTATCACCCATACCAACCTCCTTTCCGTTAATTCCATTTACACCTCAAATTGCCTAGGCAAGGCCAGCGGCATAATGAAGGATGCGTTTCACCCAGGTCGCTCTCTAGTCTCCCCTCTGCCATCAGGCAAGAGGTACAGAAGTGTGAAAATACATACCCCCAGAGTCTGGGGCAGTTTCTTCCCAGCTGTTATCAGGTATCTGAACCTAGAAATATCAAAGGAACTGAGCTACTATCCACCTCACTGGAGACTCTTGGACTAACTTTAATCGGAGTTTACTGGACTTTATTTTACACTAAACATTATTCCCTTCATCATGTATCTGTACACTGTGGATGGCTTGGTTGTAATCATGCATAGTCTTTCCGCTGACTGGTTAGCATGTGACAAAAGCTTTTCACTGTACCTCAGTACATGTGACAATAAACTAAACTAAACTAAAACATCTGTCTGAATGTGCATTTGTTTCCCTTTTTCTATTCCTCTGTCTGACATCTTATCTAGTCCTTGTTTTATCAAGATGTCAGAGTAGTGTTGTGACAAAGATGCAGTGTCAATTGGAACAGATAATGCGAGAGTACTCTGCAAACCCACAGCATTAGCTCACTTCATATCGTGTACACAATTTTAATTAGTACGGGTGTCAGATGTTATGGGGAGAAAGCAGAATGGGGGTTAAGAGAGAGAGACAGATCAGCCACGATTGAATGGTAGAGTAGACTAGATGGGCCGAATGGCCTAATTCTGCTCCTAACATTTATGATCTTATGACAACTGCACCTTTGAGGACTACAAATAGTAAAATTATTAAAGAGACAAACATATTATAACTGATACCAGAAACATTTGTCAATCTAAAGTTAGGTGCTCCACATGAAATCCATGCAAGTAATTTAGTTTATAATTCGATCAGGTTGTAAAATCTGATTTACACGGGAATAGAGTAGCATCACAGAGTGATACAGCATGGATTCGGCCCAACCTACTCACACCAACCAACATGCCCCATCTGCACTAGTCTCATTTGCCTGCATTTGGCTCATATCCCTCTAAACCTATCCTATATGTGAACCTGTCTAATTGCTTTGTAAACGTTGCAATAGTCCCTTCCTCAACTACCTCCTCCGGCAGCTCGTTCCAGACACCCACCACCACTCTGTGTAAAAAAGTTACCCCTCAGAAAGAAAAAATATTTTCCCCCTCACCATAAAACCTCTGGATCTCTATTCCCCTACTCTGGCCAAGAGACTCCGTGCATCTACCCGATCTATTCCTCTCGTGATTATGAATACACTTGTATTATAAATGTGACCAGAGACATTTCTCAGTTTAAAGTTAGGTGCTCGACATGAAATACACGCAGGTAATTTTGTTTACAATTCGATCAGGTTGTAAAATCTGATTTATACGTTAATGTGTATAATCTAATTACATGTAAAAAAACTCCAGGCTCCTATCATGCAGGGAGGTTCAAACCATGTAACTCTGTACAAATGCTTTCACGGGGTTAACGCTATGAATCAAATCAGTGTTACCTTGAACGAGGATTTCCAACACTTGGATTTAATTAAAGCTGTAATTCATCCCGTAGAAGTTCGGGAAAGTGCTTCGTATGTTTTATAATTTGCTGGGATCTCTTCAGAGATCTCTTCAGAGCCATCAATCTTGGAAGTTTAGTACTTTGTTTACAGGGAACCAAACCCACCTCGTTAACAGCCTATCTTTTAGTTACTCTAGCAAAGATTCATCACATCTGGAATCACAGATAAAGTCTTGCGTGTGTACCAGCAATTGAAAGTAGTTGCTGTGAGCAGGCAAGTAGCTGTTCCAAAACAGAAATAATTCTCACAGAAAATTTAATTCTGCTTTAAAAACAGAAATATATTTTGCAGCAAAAGCAGATTTCTCGTTCTGTTCTTAGGCAAAGTTAATTGGCCTGAAATGTAATCTTTGTACACTTGAAAGAAAGCGGGTTAGTAGATTGAAAATTGATATGAGGAACGAATGGATCAGCTTCCTGTTTGCATGGTATAGCCAGTAGGGTATTGGAGCCTGCCCCTGTCCCACTTAGGAAACCTGAACGGAAACCTCTGGAGACTTTGCGCCCCACCCAAGGTTTCCGTGCGGTTCCTGGAGGTTTTTGTCAGTCTCTCTACCTGCTTCCACTACCTGAAACCTCCGGCAACCACCTGCAACCTCCGGGAACTGCACGGAAACCTTGGGTGGGGCGCAAAGTCTCCAGAGGTTTCCGTTCAGGTTTCCTAAGTGGGACAGGGGCATTATAGTTATTCACAGCCTGTATCTTTGGCCAAATAGAGCAGGTCCAGGCATACCACTGGGTCTCATACTCACCTTTCATGTTTCATAAGTTCATACGTTCTTGGAGTAGAATTAGCCCATTCAACTCATCATGTCTACTCCGCCATTCAATCATGGCTGATCTATCTTTCCCTCTCAACCCTCTCCATAACCCTTGTCACCCGCAATAAACAAAATCTGTTAATCTCCATCGTAAAAATATCCATTGACGGCGTCCACAGCCTTCTGTGGCAATGAATTCCACAGATTCACAAACACTAAAACACTGGTGGCTCCAGTACCCCACTCGTTACAGCATGCAAACAAGAAGCTGATCTATTTGTCCCTAATATCTGTTTTCAATCTATGAACCAGTGAATAATTTACCCCATATTCACTGGTCCTAAATTTTTGAAACAGAATATGGAACAGGACAGCACAGGAAATGGCCCTTCAGCCCACAATGTCTGTGCCAGACATGATGCCATGATAAGCTGAACTCATGTGCATGCACATAATCTAGATTCCTCCATTCCCTGCATATCCATGTAAAAGCTTCTTAAATACCACTGTCTGTATCTGCCTCCACCACCATGGTCACGGTGGTGCAGCGGTAGAGTTGCTGCCTTGCAACGAATGCAGCGCCGGAGACCCAGGTTCAATCCTGACTACGGGTGGTGTCTGTACGGAGTTTGTACGTTCTCCCTGTGACCTGCGTGGGTTTTCTCCGAGATCTTCGGTTTCCTCCCACAATCCAAAGACGTGCAAGTTTGTAGGTTAATTGGCTTGGTAAATGTAAAAAAATCCTAGTGGGTGTAGGATAGTGTTAATATGTGGGGATCGCTAGTCGGTGCAGACCCGGTGGGCCGAATAGCCTGTTTCCGCGCTGTATCTCTAAACTCAACTAAACACCCCTGGCACCTGCGTTCTAGGCCCTCATCACACTCTGTGTAAAAAATTTGCCCCGCACATCTCCTTTAGACTTTGCCCCTCTCACCTTAAAGCTATGTTCTCTAGTCTTTGACGTTTAGATTTAGATTTAGGCTTATTATTGTCATGTGTACTGAGATCCAGTGAAAAGCTTTATTTTGCATGCTGTCCAATCTGCTCAGATGATACTACACATAAATGAAATCAAGTCAAACTCGTGTAATAGGTGGAGCAAAGAAGAAGATACCAACTGGAGAAGGGAGTTCTCAGCATTGTAGCGCAATAGTTCCATAGACAAAGTCCAATGTCCGCAATGGGGTAGAGGTGAATCAGACTGTACCCCAGCTTATGGAATTTCTCCTCTGAAAGAAAGACTCTAACTGTCTAGTAATCTGTGTCATCGAAATCAAATGTATTTTGAAAATCTAAAAGTCTGCACCCACTAGTTCTTGTTATTTAATCTGGAACCCCAACAGCATTTATTGTTCATCGCAGTAGACGTGAAATGACCTATTCCTTGACCATTGTAACCCTTCCACCAGTAGTGGGTGCCCAGTTATATTAAATGGTGTTTTCTGGCAAATTGACCCAGAGACATGAAAGATTGACAATCTATATCCAAGTCAGGAATGGTGTGCAATTTTCTGGGGAACTTGGATTTGACTGTGTTCCCACGACCTTGCTATTCATTTTTGTCAATGGTGAAGGTCGCAGTGAATGAGACGCTATTGAAGTAATCGTGACAAGTCACAGCAATATATCCTGCAGATTGCTCTTAATGCAGCTACATTACACCAAAGAAAGGCAATAAATAAATGATTAATTTGTCCATAATGATATAACCAGATTCAGATTCAATTTTAATTGTCATTGTCAGTGTACAGTACAGAGACAACGAAATGCATTAACCATATAACCATATAACAATTACAGCACGGAAACAGGCCATCTCGGTCCTTCTAGTCCGTGCCAAACATGTATTCTCCCCTAGTCCCATCTACCTGCACTCAGACCATAACCCTCCATTCCTTTCCCGCCCATATAACTATCCAATTAATTTTTAAATGATAAAATCGAACCTGCCTCCACCACCTTCACTGGAAGCTCATTCCACACAGCTACCACTCTCTGAGTAAAGAAGTTCCCCCTCATGTTACCCCTAAACCTCTGTCCCTTAATTATCAAGTCATGTCCTCTTGTTTGAATTTTCCCTACTCTCAGTGGGAAAAGCTTATCCACGTCAACTCTGTCTATCCCTCTCATCATTTTAAAGACCTCTATCAAGTCCCCCCTTAACCTTCTGCACTCCAAAGAATAAAGACCTAACTTGTTCAACCTTTCTCTGTAACTTAGTTGCTGAAACCCAGGCAACATTCTAGTAAATCTCAACTGTACTCTCTCTATTTTGTTGACATGATGGTTCGGTTGCATTTGAAATTCTGTGGGCTGATTTTCTTTTGGTTACCTAATGACATTGAAGACAATAGACAATAGACAATAGAAATAGACAATAGGTGCAGGAGTAGACCATTCGGCCCTTCGAGCCAGCACCGCCATTCAATGTGATCATGGCTCATCAAGACATAGTGTAGATTGGTTATTTCCTACTAGCCAATTGTAGTGCTTGTTAGTAGTGGCTCTGCCTTATATGCATTTCATATTAACAAGAGCTTGCCTGCACCATTCAGTGGGAGTAGCTGCTCGGAACTGTAATGCCCTGCAGATCGATGCTGTAAGTAGATTTAATAAACATGTGTTGTATCTTGATGTGTTTGACTCCACTCATTACATGGTGTCAGAAGTGGGATTCGAACCCACGCCTCCATGACATCGACTTACTCCAAACCATTACTTCTGAAGCAGTCATCAAGAAGTTGATTCAAGATTCAAGAGATTCAAGATTCAAGATTCAAGAGAGTTTATTGTCATGTGTTCCTGATAGGACAATGAAACTCTTGCTTTGCTTCAGCACAACAGAACATAGTAGACATGGCTACAGAACAGATCAGTGTGTCCATATACCATTATATAAATATATACACACATGAATAAATAAACTGATAAAGTGCAAATAAACAGATAATGGGCTATTAATGTTCAGAGTTTTGTCCGAGCCAAGTTTAATAGCCTGATGGCTATTCCTGAAGTAGCTATTCCTGAACGTGGATGTTGTTCCTGTACCTTCTACCTCAAGGTAGTGGGGAGATGAGTGTGTGGCCAGGATGGTGTGGGTCCTTGATGAAACTGCCAGCCTTTTTGAGGCAGCGACTGCGATAGATCCCCTCAATGGAATGGAGGTCGGAGTTCAAGAGTCAAGAGTCAAGAGTCAATTTAATTGTCATTTGGACCCCTTGAGGTCCAAACGAAATGCCGTTTCTGCAGCCATACATTACAAACAAATAGACCCCAGACACAACACAATTTACAGCGTTGCAGAGTTGCAGCGTCACTTCTCCATGCATGGCTCCCCTGCACGTCTTCTGTCCGACAATGGCAGACAGTTCACCAGCCAGTCTTTCAAAAACGGTGGGACTTCCGACATATTACCGGACCCCTGAGTTCCTGCAGTCCAACGGACTCGCCGAACGCGCTGTCCGAAGCGCAAAACAACGAATGGAGCGGTCCTACCGTGCAAAATCGGACATATACCTGGAGCTGCTCAACTTAAGGAACATTACAAGGGATCCCATACTGGGTTCCCCAGCCCAACAACTGATGTCTCGCCAAACCAGTGCTCCCCTGCCTGTGTCCCGGCAGCTTTTGCAGCCACTAGTTCATTCCCCGCCTGCAGTCCAGAAACAACTACAATTCAAGCGTGATACACAGAATTTTTTTTTTTTTAATAAGTCCAGGAAGCCACTTAAACCTCTCGCCAGTGGACAATTGGTTCGTCTCCAGCCCAACAAGGGTTATGGCCGTCTGGGTCACATCTACGGCCCTGCCAACGAACCGCGCTCTTGCCTGGTTGAAGCGGACGGAGCCATTTACAGACGCAACCGTCAACAAATCCTTCCGGTGAAGGAACCGCATCGTTCGACTCCATATCCAGATGTCTCGAGTTTTGTATTCCCTCCCACTGCCGATCCTGCTGCTCCACTATCACCGACCGTTTCCACTGCAGCCTCCCCGCGGCATTCGGCGCCTAGCTTGCCTATCTCTTCACCTTCCCGCCCCGTCGGGTCCCCGGTCACTACCCCCATTCCCTCCCCGGCATCTTCTCTGGTGAAAGGAGGTGAGGCAGATTCATACCGCACACGCACCGGACGGGTTAGCAGGCCACCCATTAGATACGGTGATATTTGTGTAACTATACAAACTTCCCCATATGCGCTATTAACGTTCCGCCACCTATATCACTTAGCCATGTTCCTATGTACCGTTGCTTTCTTTTGTTTCTACAAGGAAAGATGTAGATTGGTTATTTCCTACTATCCAATTGTAGTCCTTGTTAGTAGTGGCTCCGCCTAATTTGCGTTTTATATTAACAAGAGCATGCCTGCACCAATCAGTGGGAGTAGCTGCTCAGAACTTAATGTCCGGCAGATCGATGCTGTAAGTAGATTTAATAAACATGTGTTGTATCTTGATATGTGTTTGACTCCACTCATTACACATAGGTAGATTTGAGACCATATTAAGCCAATAATGGGAAGTGGTCCCTAAGTACTCCCCACTCATCAGACGGGTTAAACCAACTGTAAGGACAGTTGAAGTCTGGTCAGAGGAAGCGGACTTCACACTTCAGCAGCGGTCGAGGGGTCCCAGCCCCAGGACATCGGGAGCAGAGCAGCGGTCGAGGGGCTCCAGCCCCAGGACATCGGGAGCAGTACAGCACCCGTTGGGCCCCAGGCCCTGGAGACCGGGATCATCGCAGCAGTCGGTGGGGCCAAGCTCCAGGGCATCGGGAGCAGTGCAGTGGCCGTTGGGCCCCAGCTCCGGGAAACCGGGAGCATTGTAGAGGCCAATGGGCCCCAGCTCCGGGCAACACCGGGAGCTTTGTAGCGGCCGATGGGCCCCAGCTCCAGCGGCCAAACCGGGAGCAGTAAGTCAGTCACCGTGCCCCAACCACGAAAGACGGGGGAAGCGGCGCACCCAGAAGGGGGTAAAACGAGCAGCCCCCCCCCAACGACACCTCTGGTTACGACACAGGAAACCCAACTCGTTGAGGAGGGCGGGTACCTGAGCCCAGGACAGATGCGCCAATTCGCTGAAGCGGTAGGCATGAGGAAACAGGAAAGTGGTCAGTGACTCTAATGGAGCTGAAACTGGCATCCTTAAACGTGCGCAGTGTGAAGAGCACTGCGCGATGTGTTAATGCCTTACAGTACCTGGCCAAGGTCAAGGCAGATGTGACTTTTCTGCAAGAGTGCGGGTTGCCACACCTCCGCTGCTATCGGAGGTGGTCGCGATGGTGGCCCCACGGACTGTCGGTGTGGTCGGGGGGCAATGACTGTCGTGCTTCCGGCCTGGGGATCTTGCTGCGGGGAGGGAACTTCGCCATCACTGAGGTCAGGGAGGTGGTTGCGGGGCGTCTCCTCGTGGTGGATGTTATGTACCGTGGTTCTCCGCTCCGGCTGATAAATGTGTATGCCCCACCCGTGCGGAGCGAGCGGCTGGCCGTTCTCCAGCAGCTCCCAGTGCTGTTGGCCACGTCCCGGCAGCTCGTTCTGGCCGGTGACTTCAACTGCATCATTGATGCGGCTGGACGATCCGGCAGTGCCGACAACAGACTGGACATCACGTCCAAGTTCCTGATGGAAACGGTAAAAGACGCAAAGCTGCACGACGCCTTCAGCGACCCTGCAGGCGGGTCACAGCCGCGGTTCACCTGGTCGAGATCGGACGGTTCAGCCCGATCCCGGATAGACTTCGTCTTCACCACGAAGGCCGTCACGGTGAGACACACCGACCTCACGCCGGTGTTCTTCTCTGACCACTGCCTCCTTCAGGCTTCCTGTCACCTACAGGAGGACCGGAAGGCAGGCAGAGGGACATGGAAGTTAAACGTGAAGCTGTTGACCCCAGAGAACGTTGAGGAGCTAAAGAGGGACTACGCATGTTGGAGAACGGTGAGGCCCCTCTTTGACTCCCCGACACTCTGGTGGGAAGCAACCAAGGAGAACATTAAGAGGTTCTTCATAGCCAAAGGGGTTCAGAAAGCAAGACAGAGTCAGAGGGAATTGTGTCAACTCCAGACAGATTTGCAACAACTGCTCCTTCTGCAGTCGAGGGGGGTGGATGTGAGGGAGGAACTTAGAGAGGTGAAGGACCGGCAAGCTCGGCTCTTTACCTCTGAATCCTCCAAGATCATCTTCCGATCTAGGGTCCGCCATGTGGAGCAGGATGAGACGTGCTCACGTTTCTTCTTCCATAAGGTTCACAGGGGGAGCTCTGTGATCAACAGCCTTAGGGAGGAGGACGGCTCGGTAGCATCCTCGCAGACAGACATGCTGAGGGTCTGCAAATCCTTTTACACGGAATTGTATGACAGAAAGGCCACAGACAGCACCGCCTCCCAGAACTTCCTGTCCTCTATCACGGAGGTCTTGGAGGACAGCAAGCGGGAGAGTCTGGACCAACCACTGACCCTAGAGGAGCTGACTGGCTCCATCCGCTCCTTTGACTCGAGTAAAACTCCCGGAAGCGATGGCTTACCGGCTGAGTTGTACTCGGCTCTGTGGGACTGGGTGGGCCCGGACCTGCTGGAAGTGTACAACGACATGCTTCTAGCAGGCAGCATGTCAGACTCCATGAGGAAAGGCAGCATTACCCTAATCTACAAGCAGAAGGGGGAGAGGAAGGATATAAAGAATTGGAGACCCATAACATTGTTGAATGTAGATTACAAGATCCTGTCTAAGGCCATCGCCAACCGGGTCAAGTCTGCTCTGGGACGGGTAATCCACCCGGACCAAACCTGTGCTGTACCTGGCAGGAAAATCTCAGACAGCCTAGCGCTGCTGAGAGATACCATTGCCTACGTGCAGGACAGACGGGTGGATGCCTGCCTAGTCAGCTTGGACCAGGAGAAGGCCTTCGACAGGATATCGCACACGTACATGAGGGACGTGCTCTCTAAAATGGGGTTTTGGGGAGGGAATCCGAAATTGGATCAAACTGCTCTACACCAATATCAGTAGTGCAGTCCAAATCAATGGGTGGGAATCAGACAGTTTCCCTGTAAGGTCTGGAGTCAGGCAGGGTTGCCCTCTCTCTCCTGTCTTGTTTGTCTGCTGTATTGAACCTTTTGCCGAGTCCATCAGGAAGGATGCGAGCATAAGAGGAGTGACATTGCCAGGCAGTGGAGGCATTCAAGTAAAGACCTCCCTGTACATGGACGATGTCGCCGTCTTCTGCTCGGATCCAAGGTCGGTCCGCAGATTGATCAGCATCTGCGACCAGTTTGAGTCGGCCACGGGAGCCAGGGTGAACCGCAGGAAGAGCGAGGCCATGCTCTTTGGCAACTGGCCCGACCGATCTTCCATCCCCTTCACCATCAAGCCTGACTTCTTGAAGGTGCTGGGGATCTGGTTCGGGGGGGCTGAGGCGAGTAACAAGAATTGGCTGGAGCGGATAGCCAAGGTGGGGAGGA